>NC_133618.1:641776464-642076464 GCF_048593235.1 Sminthopsis crassicaudata | reverse complement strand
GAACATTAGGCATTTAGAAAGCAGATCAGAAATGTTGAAGGGAGCAGCAATCTTTTGGGGTGGGGGGCTCACAGATTTGGGGTTAGAAGAAGAAAGGCCAGAGAGCCACTTGCTGGATTTGCCCCCCCCCCAGTCACCCCAACCTCATCCCACCCCAACCCCCACCCTGGCACTGTTTCAAAGCCTGCCGATCTGACTGTGTGACTGTTAATGAGCTCTTGTGGCAGTTAACTGAGATCATGGGTTTGTCACATGAATATATATATATATAAAACTCTAGAAGGGACGAGAAAGGAGTTGTTGCTGCAGTGGAGCTGGTAAAAACAGCAAACAATTCAAAAGAAACCTAAAGACCACATTGTAAAACCTCACAGCTGGATCCCCCGAAAGCTCGTTTTTGAATTCCTTAATACTGCTGATAGTTAAATTTAGTTATTGAAAATTGTTTTTAGCTACAGATGTTATGCCATTTAAAAAACTTAGACTAAATACTGTCAGCTCGTGTTTGCTTTTTTAGTGTGTTATTCATTTATTGAGAAATCCGAAATGTAAAACATCTGGGGGAAACTTGGTGTGCACAAAGTAATCTTGAAAATGTGTATGTTTCAGAATTTCTTGTTTATTTATTTAGAAGGATGGGGGAGCTCTGTAAACAGAGTTCAAAATGTATGTGATAGGAATAAGGAAGAGAAAGTTGGGGACCCAAATTCAGAAATATTAGCATTTATTAGAAAGGAGAATCTCCTCAGGAAAGAAGAAGAAAGTAGGTTTGGGGGAGAAGGAGTGATAACCAGGGGAAGGGAAGCAATAATTGCAAAAAAAAAAAAAAAAAAAGGGAGGACCCCCAAATGCCTATTGCGGCCTCCTCTGCTATGGGTTGGGATGTTTATGTGTCAATAAAAAGGTCAGTTTATTGAAGTGTTTCAGTGTTGGCCAGACCCAATTGTGGAGAGATAATAGATTCAAGGAAGCTCTGGACTTTGGGGCTTTTATTATGGCACCAGGGTCCTGGGCAACTCTTAGTCCATAGAGTTTATGGTAGAGCCTTAAGGAAATTAAATAATCAGTGCAATCACAGTGAGTGGGAGATGATAAAAATATAGAGGCAACCGAGATAGAGGGTTGAACTTTGAGCCGGGAAGACCTGAGTTCAGATCCCTACTCTGACACCTTTTTTTTTTTTTTTTTTTTAACTGACTGTGTGATCTTTGGCAAGCCACTTAACCTCCCTCATATTCAGTTTCCTTATCTGTGAAATAAGAAGATTGAACTCAGTGGCCTTCAAGGCCACTTTCAGCTTTAAGTTGGCCATACAACAGACAGGAGAGAGATAAATGCAATTTTTTTTGAGTCAGGTAGAAGAAAGTTTATTCTGTATTTTTTAAATAGATAGAAACATTGATAAGTGCAATTATTAAGAATTTGTAAATCTCTCCTTCTTGGAAATGGCAAATGGGACTTAAAAGACATGTGGAGTATTTTAGAGTCCTGTAAATCTTACAAGCTACTGGGAAAAAATATACATGTGAAATATGTTGAATGCAAAAAACAGCAACACAATGCTAAAGTAAATTTCAATTTGGATAAAACCGAGGAAAAAAGAAATCTTACATGCTGTTGCCATTTTCAGTAGTTTTAACTTTGTAGTCAAATATTTGCCCTCCTATTTCCCCAATGTCCACTTTGAAAGGAGCAGAATGTTTTCTTTTCCTTTTTAAAATTTTACTTAGTAACATTTTATTTTTTCCAATTACATGTAAAGATAGTTTTCAACATTCATTTTTCTTTTTTTGCGAGCAATTGGGGTTAAGTGTCAACTTTCATTTTTATAAGATTTTGAATTCCAAATTTTTCTCCTTCCTTCCTGTCCCTTCCCAAGACAGCAAGCAATCCAATATAGATTCTACATGCACAATTATTTTAAACATATTTCCATATTGGTCATATTATGAAAGAAAACTCAGAATAAAAGGAAAAATCCATGAGAGAATTTTTTTTTAGGTGAAAATAGTATGTTTCAATCTGCATTCAATCTCCATAGTTCTTTCTCTGGAAGCTGATGGTATTTTCCATCTCAAGTCTATTAGAATTGTTTTTGGATTACTTTAATGCTGTGAAAAGTTAAGTCTATTATAGTTGATCTTCTCTGTGTACAATGTTGTTCTAGTTCTGTTCACTTCTTCAGCATCAGTTCATTTAAGTCTTTCCAGGTTTCTTTGAAATCTGCCGGAGCAGAGTGTTTTCTTTCTCATATTTATCCTTGTTTTCTTGTTTGAAATCTGATAGCAACAGAAACCCCAAGTCTTTCAAAATGGAGATCTGATGGCATCTTCATTGATATAAAGGATGGTCTTTGAGGTTCTAGGATTCAGATATTGTGACATCTTTATTATTCTTTGAACCAAGACCCAAGGACCACTATTTCAAACCTCCCTATGGAGATACATGTCCCTTCCTAGAAAACTACTAATGAGTGAGGCAATGGGCTTTGGGATCCCATAAATATGGGCCGTCCTTCATGTCATTTACACTCATGGAAGAGGGCCATAGTTGAATGGAACAGCCACAAGAGCCAATAACTGAGGAGTAATTTGTGTTTGATTAGGATATGCTTTACATTATTGAGCTTCCTTATTAAAATGATGCTCAAATGAAGTTGAATTCCCTTGAACACTGTTAACTGGGCATTGTGAATGATTGAACTGAAGGGAGAAACCCAGGGAGGTAGGGAGAGAGGGAAAAATTAACCTGGCTCTAATAATCCAGCTGAGATAGCACATAGGCTGCTAATTGTGCATTTTCTATAACTGGAATGTAAATGTCAAATCTCATCAATGACAGGACAGTGACGCCTCGTCCGTTCAGCCACCCCTAAATCAGAATGTGCAATAACAGGGCCAAGGCAGGGCCTGTTCTCTTTGTCAAGCAGAAAGATGTAAACTAGATGGAGAGGCTGTAGAGCTGTGTGTGTGTCTCAGTCCCAGTCTTCCCAGCTCACCTCCGTAGGACCAGGATGTATTTTATTTTAGTTTTCCCAACTAGATTGTAAGCTCCCAAAGGGTAAAGAACTCATGGTACTCCCTTATTGGATAGTGTTTCTGGACTAGGGCAATTGGTACCCAGGGGAAATTTTTTTTTTTAAGAGAGAGAGAGAAAGAGAGTTCTCAAAAGAAGTAAATTGTTTTTTAAGATGTTAGTCCATCAATTGCTTGTTTTCAAAAGCATGCTACTAATTGTAAATGAATCTTGATCTGTTGATGAAAGCCATATGTTTTTAAAGAAATATTTGTTTAGCAGTAAATAAGAGGTACTAGGAAGGAATAATACTTTATTTTGTGTTAAACATTATAGGTCTTAATCAAATAGTGATATATAATATAACAATAATGATAGTGATATGATATAATATGTATTATCATCATTTAATATAAAATATTATATATTTTTACATATATCAGACTTCCTGATCCCCAGCCCCCAATTCATCTGCACTAGGAAGGGTCAAGTAAACTTGAGTTTTCTTAACTTTGTGACTCATTGCTTGTGAACTTCATAATATTTAAATGACCAACTCTTAAGAGGTCTTGCAATTGTGTGCATATTGCATAATTCCTTTTCCTTTTCAGTTGTGTTATACTAATTTATGTATCTATGGTAACACCTGAGCTAAGCTTTGGAAGAACAAAAGGTTCCTAATTATACTAATTATATTGAACTACAATAAAAATATTTTTTAAAAGTTCAGACCCCATACGAAACTCTTGTTAGAAAGAAAGGAAAGACAATAAGTTTTATCAAGTACCTACAATGTGCCAGGAACTGTGCTAAGCATATTAAAATATTTTCTCATTGATAGAAGCAAGGGGGAGCCAGCGATGGATTTTGAGGAGGGGAGTAACATGTCGGGCCTGAATTATAAAAGGAATAGTTTGGCTGTTGGGTAGAAAATGAATTGGACATGGTGAATCTGGAAGTAGACCAACAAACAGGCTAGCATAATAAGAGCTAGGATTTCTTTGGCATTTAAAAGTCTGCAATATTCTTTACATATGTTACCTCACTTTTGACTGAGTCAATAAACATTTATTAAGTGCTTTCTATGTACCAGGCACTGGGCAAAGCACTAGGGATCTAGAGGAAGTCTCTTCTTCTCATGGAGTTCACATTTTAATGGAGAGAGATAATAGGGTCACCTTTTTTCAGATTAGTCTTCACTTGGGTTACCTAAATCCTTCTGTATCTTGCAGCTGCCTGATTTTATGCCTGTGCACTTATGGAAGCAAGACCCAGTGACTTCTTACATTACCAGAATATTCTTTGATCAAAATGAGGCAGAAAAAAAAGAGAATAAAGGTTTTTGTCCAATCGTTCCCGATTCCATTCTTTCACTAGATAGCTTAATGATGACTCTCCATATCCCTAGTATAATCAGCCTCAGGGCTGACCAGAGAACTTTCTTTCTCTTTGGGACCTGTGAAGGGGGAGAGAGGAGGAAAATTTTCTGTTGAATTTATGGTAGCAATTACTAGCTGATAAGGACCTGTTATTCATCAAATTCTTGCAAAACACAATTTTATCACAGTCAAATGTTTCCTGACTGATACATTCTCCACTAAATCATAAACAGCTCTACAGTGAGGAGGAGCAAGAACATCCATTCCTTCATAAAACAGTTAGACAGCCGGCCTTTGAATGGGTTGAGGGAGGAGGGGAAATTGACTTTGTATACCTTCCCGCTCTTCCATAGCGCCGTGATTTCATTGGTGTTCCCACTTTGCTGGCAACCCTACGATTAGAGACATCTCTCCTCTCTGTGCCTCAGTTTTCTCATCTGTAATTTGTTGACCTTTAAGGAGTCCTTTAGCCCTAAATCTATGATCCTGTGGGATATCTGCTATGAAAATTGTTATCTATCCCCTCCCCACCTTTTCATTCTTCAGAAATCCTCCTTAAAGGGTCCACTAGAAATGCTAGAATTTTCCCCAGGTATCTAACCTTGAGAGGTTGCCATCGGACCATGAATAAAAGTTTCCATGACAAGATCAATTCCTTCACTGGTTATACAGGTCCTCAGGAATATCTTTGGTGCCTCTTTTCATGAGAAAATCATTTTGCGTCATCATCCTTTCTATTGCCCTTTGACTACTTTGTGATTCGGATACTTTTCAAAGGATTGTAGTCATCTATGATTCATAAGTCTGTAGTATTAATAGAGAACATTGGTTTTTAAGTGGTAGAATTTTATAATAGCCAATAAAATGGGATCACTGAAGAATTCCTAAAGAATTGCAAAGATCATGGAGAGTTGAATCATTAGAGAAAGCCAGCTCTGGATCTCATCAAAAATGCCTTTGAAATATGCATAAACTCTTTTCCTAGGGATTTTATAGCAATGAGGAAAGCAGATAGATGGATAGATATTTGCCTTTTTTTTTTTTTTTTTTTTAAAGCAGAAGCAGTCTTGAACACCTCAAAAGGCCATATACACTTCAAGAGTATAAAATGATAAATGATTCGATGAGACGTGCGTTTTGTGGAGATAGCTTTGTTTTGGGATCTACTGAATATCAATATAGAAAATCATGTGTAAAACAAGGAAACCTGCTCCCCTAAGACATTTTCTACAGTTAGATGTCATCCCACAGAGTGCAAATAAAAGAATTCTTTTTAATTTTTTTTCTTTTTTTGAAATTAAAAGTTTTTTTTTTCAAAATACACGCAAAGATAATTTTCAACATTCACCCTTGCAAAAGCTTGTGTTCCAAATTTTTCTCTCCCTCTCCCCTATCCCCCCAGATAGCAAGCAATCCAATATAGGTTAAACCTGTACAATTAAGAGAAGAATTCTTTATGGATGACAGGGAACTCTATACTTTATTATATTGGTTCAGGCTGTGTTTAGTTGGACTGAGTCTTAGGTCACTACAAAACCCCTCCTTCCCAGAAATCTCCCCTAAATTAACCCTGTAATTAGAAAAATATAGTAAGCAAAAATGTTTAGATTTTTTTTTTCCTTTTTACTCTAAAATATATTCTGAAATTATGTTTGAAAAGGAGATATATGGAGTGGTAAAGAGGCCTCTATCTTCAAGCTAGCTAGGTGAAAGCTCTTGAAAGTCAAAGAAAAAATAGTCATGTTTATTGTATATCATTCCACTGATCTGTATTTCTTAAGCACTTACTAGGTGCTGAGTTACTGTGTGGAATTCTGGGATACCAAAGAAAGGCTCTCAGGGGAACCTCACACTCATGGGGAAATAAGACAAAATCAAAAGATATGCATGATCAATTGAGAATTCTCTAGAGGGAAGACATTGAGGTTATGCTGAGGGAGGCTCAGTGAGACTTGAAGGAAGCCGCGATGGCAGACAGGGGAGACAAGGAGGTGAGCATCTCAGGCCTGGAAGACGGACAGTAGAAGTGAGAGATGGAAGGTCATATTTGAGGAAAGGCAGGCTGGCCAAAGTCCCTGGACCACCTAATGAGAAAGGGAGGAATGGAGCAGCCAATGGAGAGCTTGGCAGGAAGGGGTATATTTGAAGTAAGTGATACAATTGATATGAAGGGACTGAGGTGGAGGGCAGCCTTATGTGTCAGGAGGGCCACATGGCCACCGGAGACCGGAAGGAGAAATCGGGGCTGCCACGCATGGGCGGCTTCACAATCTGAACAGAGTAGTTTATATTTGATCCGGGAAGCAATAGAAAGTCACTTGAGTTGATTGAGTAGGAGAGTCACATGGTCAGCTGCACTGAAGGAATATTACTTTGGTAACAGTGTGGAGGCAGCAAGTGGAGAGACTTTTTCCAGGGTTTGGCTGAGAAAGGGAGGAGATACTTAGAATAATATCATCCATGTACCCGACATAGGACATTTGGGCACTTATGGTGGGTCAAGTGCAGAGGAAGGAACTTGGCATTTATCAAGTATGAGCTGCTGTGCTACTAAGTGTTATTTTATTTGATCTTCAGTAATCCCCCTGGAAAGGGGCAAATGGGTGCGTTCTGGGATAGACCATGGGCTGTGCTGTCCAGAGGACCCAAGTTGAAATCTGGCCTCAGAGACCATGAACCTGGGCAAGTCACCTAACCCTGATTGTCTGGCCAAAAATAAAACAAACAACAAGGACAAAAAAACCCCAAATACCTCAGGAGGGAGGGACTATTATTATCCCCATTTTACAGATGGGACAATTAAGGTTCTGTGATTTGCCCCGAGTCACCCAGCTAGTAAAGGTTTGAGACTCAGTTTGAACTTGGATCTTCCTATCTTTTTATTCAGCTGTTTATCTTCTGGCAAAGACACTTGAAGTAAAGTGAGGTAAAGGACAGTTTTCATTTAGAAAGAAGGTTAAAGAGGGGCAGCTAGATGGCGCAGTGGATAGAGCAGCATCCTTGAATTCAGGAGGACCCGAGTTCAAATCTGGTCTCAGACACTTAACACTTCCTAACTGTGTGACCCTGGGCAAGTCACTTAACCCCAGCCTCAGGAAAAAAAAAAAAAAAGAGAGAAAAGAAAGGTTAAAAAATGACCAAGAGGAGGGTCCCCAGATTTCTGTAGAAATGATCACAGTCATCAAATTTAAACCATTAATGAGAGCTATGTGTGTATGTATGCATATTTCCATATATTTGCACGTGTTTATATTATGTTTACAAGCTTATTCACACATCCATATGTATAGCTGTATAAATACATATTTACATACAGTTGTGTGGGTGTTTGTGTGCACATGTATGTACACATGTATGTTTAAATATACATGTTGTATGTTTTTATATATATACATGTGTGTATTTCATGTATTCATGGTCCCATGCATGTGCACATTTTTCATGTAGTTGTGTGTTTATGTGTTGTGTGTATGTGCATAGATATGTTTTTGTGTGTACACATGCATGTGTATTTTCATATATTGTGCTTATTATACACATGTGTGTATATGTGCATGTTTACATATATTTGTGTGTATGTTTATATGTACACACACACACACACACACACACACACACACACACACACACTCAATTTAAGTGTTTCCTTTTGCATCCAGAATGGTTGCCCAGAGGAAATTGTCCCTGGATCACTTGGGATCGTGGGAGGGTCCCCGTGGTCCACCTGAGGCCCCAGGCAGTTAAGTGATTTGTTGGTTGCCCAGGTAGGTTTGTATGTGTGACCTGTTCTCTCCCAGCTTGGACGTCTCTTGGGGGATGTTTTGTTCAGGAGAGAAATGTCCATTAACCTTTGAGATGTCGATGTGATGGGGTTGGGGTACATTGGCAGGGCACACATTTCCCCATCCATTCCCCCTCCTCCTCCCTCTTGTAACCAACATCATGTATTTATTAAGTGGTTGGAGTAGCCCTGGATCCAAAAACAAAGAACCAAGCCATTTTCCCCTGCTGGACCTCAGTTTCCTAGATGTGTCCAAGGTCCCTTCCAGGCCTAGTTTTAGGACTCTAAATTTTCTTCCCAGGGCTGACGAGGCTAACCGACCAAGATTATATGCACAAAGCATTCTGTAATATGAGTGTTCCTACAAACACTCTATGAATGTGAGCTCCTGTTAATATTATTCCCACATTGTAGTTGAGCAAATTGAAACTAAAACTGAGCAAACAGGTCATCCTAGTTCATAAGAGCATTTAATGTCATTGCATTTGAACCCATTGACTCGTTCTTCACGTTACCTTTGAGGTCAATAGAGCAGATTTTACTAGGTTGGTTTTACTTTGGTAGGAAGTGGAAGGTCAAGGTCACCCAGAGCCATCCAATGAGTGGCAGGAGCAGGGTTGCCCGCCCCTGGGGACCAGGGCTATTGGGTCACAAGCTTAGGGCTCATCTGCTTCCTACCATGCCCCTCATTTTACAGGTGAGGGAACTAAGGCCTTAATAGAGTATATGTTGAAAAAAGCATTGGATTATAAACCACAAAATTTGGCTTCCCTATCCAAGCTGGGGGCCCTTGCAGAAGTAACTTCAGTCCTGTGACTCAGTTTCTATATCTATAAATGTACTGCTCATCTTACCAGGAGGACGGTGTTTGTGACTTTAAGGGATTGTCTGTCTATCCATCCATTCATCTATTCATCTTTCATCTCTGGCTCTCTGTATTTCCATATATCTGCTCCTCCACATAAAGCCATATTTCTTTCCATTGCATCACTCTGCCTCATTTGATAATATACAGAGATAGAATATGGCATTCTATTTTTGACTTTGAATATTCCCTTGAATATTTTACTGGAACTAATGCGGGCAAAGAACTGGTAAGTTTCATAAGTGACTAATAGATCAGTCCCACTCCTTTCTTTCTGCCCTGTGGTATCTTTAGTTGAGTCAGGGCTTAAAAATGTAGCTTGATGGGATTTGGTTTAAATGTTGACTAATGCTAATTAAGCCCCTCAATCTCTGTCTCTGTCTTTCTCTAATTCTATCTCTCTTTTTCTCTTTCTGTCTCTCTCAGTGTCTCTTTCTTCTTCTCTTCCCCATCTTCCTTTCTTCCTTTCTCTTCTTTTCTTTCTCTCATCTTCCCTCCTCTCTTTTCCTTCCCCTTCCTCTCTCCTTTTCTCTCCTTCTTTCTTTCCTCCTCTCTTCTTTACCTCCTTCCTTTATCTTTTTTATTTTTCTCTGTTTCTTCTTCCCTTCTTTCTCCCCTTTCCTCTCTTCACCCCCTGCTCTATATACACAGAGATTAACTTTTTTCCCATTTCTTTTTCTAAAGTTGCACCTGGTTAATAACCTACTTCAATATCCTTAAAGAAGATGCTAATTACAAATTATTTGTTAGCAAAAAATGAGTAAGAGAAGACTTCACATATTACAGAGGCAACTTCAGCCCACAGAGGGAGCTGGAACATGGGCTGGGGGTGGGGGAAATGAAAGGAGCAAGTGTGCTCTTTCTTGTAGATGAGAACATCATGCACAAATGAAAAGTGGATATCCTGGGGCCGTGGAGCTGCTCAGCTAAGAAGGCATCAACCCACTGCAGCCACTGCTGCTGGTGTCATAGTCCACAGGCAAATGGATACTAGAAGGAAATGAGTGTTTCTGTGTCTGTGTCCCAGCTTCTCTCCTTCATGTACATGTGATCTTCAGATCCAGTCAGTCCCTCCTATGGGGCTGAGTTCAAGTACCATCTCCTTCAGAAGTCTCCAGGAATTCACAAAGCACTCTAGCTTTGTAGTACTTCAGTAGACTATAATAATTGGTGGATTCGAATTGATGGGATCTAAACCATGGGTGTACTTCCTCAACTAAAACTGATCATAAGATCCTAGATTAAGAAGTGAAAGAGACCTTAGAGTCCTCATCTCTTAATTTACCGAGGGGGAAACTGAGACATAGATTGGTAAAGTAACTTTCTCAGTATCACAAAGATAGTGTCAATGGCATGATTTGAATTCAGAGCTTCCTGACTCCCAAGGTATTCAGATTCCATCCCATCCATGTTGTCCCACTATGTGCCGTTCTTGTCCATATCATTCTATAAATCTTCTATAAAGTGGTATTCCCAAGACCTGCCTCCAATTCATTTAATATTTTTTGGTAACCCTTTATAATTATCTTCTAGTTATTTAGTCTGATATCTATTACAGACTTTTTTCATCCTATTTCCCCCTTTTAAATGTGAGTTTCTTGAGGGCAAAAACTGCTTTTGTCTTAGTTGTATCCCTTTAGTGCTTAGCATAGTGCCTGGTATATAATAAGTGCTTAAAAAAAATTTCTGTTGATTATCAGAATATCAGTACAATTTGAGGGACTTCCTATATGTCATTCATTCTCAGCACTGGACCAGTCCACCCGCAAGGATTTGCTTTAGATTGTTGAAAGAATGATGGGATTTCACCAAAGCGGTCTGGACCGCCTCTCTCATTGTCCATCATTTGTCCGTGATCTCTATACTGATAGAATAACCCCATGGGCAGTCTATCCAGCTCCATGTTATTGGTACTAGCCATTTTTCTTTCTTTCAAATCATAGTCCATGTGCTACTCCATAGGTACTCTTTCTGGACTTTTCCTATTTTCCAGCATCTGATCCCTCTTAAAAATTGTATAGACTTTGCGCCAACTCATCTGTGTAAACATCATAGCATAAGCTCCTGCAGCTATCATTTCCTTTTTATCCTTGCATTCTCAGCGGCTAGAACAACACTGCACATAATAGGCGCTCAATGAATGCTTGTTGACTTGGATTGAATCAAGTCTTATGTTCTCTACACCTTTTAGTCAGTTGGGTCCTTTTAGACACAATCTTATTTTAGAAGATTATGGAAAAAATCATTTATGAAGGATGTTTCACCCCTCTTTCCATATTTTCTTCAGTGACATCCTCCATTTGGACATAAGAACATCTTCTAAAGGTGTCAGGAGATGTTGGGTATCTTTTGGATCATTTTTTGGGGGCGTAATACTATATTTGATATTTTCTCTCTCTTTCTCAATTTCTCCTTTCAGATATTTTGAATATCACTCTCAGAGTGTTGTTAACATTGTGTCACTCCTTACACAGATTTATTTTGTCTGAGTTTTGTCATGTCTAGCCGCGCTTCCTGACTTCATCTTCCTAAACACCATTTCCACCTCCTCATCTAACACATTGAAGTCTGAGGTGTTAGAGTCTAAATGTTGAAGTTTCGCTGGATTTGTGATTCAAATAGATCACTACAGAAATGCTGGCAAGTCTGTTCCAATTTCCATTTATTTGTTGTCCTCTTTCCAGTTTCATCTATAAATGGTCTTGGAGCAATTTGGCACAGTTGGATCTCGTGCCAAGCTTTTTATGAAATTGTTACCCCTCTTCTGATTTTCACTGTTTTTTTCTGAGGTAATGTTGTTTATGATTTTCTATCATCTTCCTGTAACATGTTTTAGTGTTGGGCTTGGTCTCTGAATTGCTGTCACTTTAATTGGAATATGCTTCCCTTACAAGATAATTAAGTATTTACTGGGCATGGTGGGTTCTGGTTTCTGAGCCATTTTGACTTTCATTTTGGGATAATTATTAAGTGAAGGAGTTGGACTTTGTACTTTCTTAAAGGTTCTTTCTGGCGTGAAATGTTAGAGTCAATGTCGTTAGTATTATCGGTCTCTTTTTTTAAGATTATAGTTTGTTTAAACAGGTTGGGTAGGAACAGTTATGATTGTGCTTAGGATCTTCTTGTCCTTATCCTTTCTTTAATTGGGTAATAATTTTTACATTTGCTTTAACTAGCCTATGACCTGAATGCACACAGATAGATAATTATGAAATTACTCCTTTCCTAACAACCTATAATTTCCTTTCTATTAAAGTATTTATTTTTAGGAATTCATCTCATTTTTTTGTGATCTTGCTTAGTGCTCACTCCAGAGCCTTCCAGCCATCACTGATGCTATAGAAACAGGTGTGAAGCTTTTAAGTAATTTACAGAGCTTTGGATGCTTTGATTTCCTAATCTAGAACCATATTTTTCAAGTTATATTCCCTTTCTGTGTGTGTGTCTGCCTTCTCATTGAAGTCATGGATTATCAAGATAAATGCTGGCTTGTTTTGGAGGATGATGTTAAATTCTTTAATGTTATATTTCTTCATCCTACACGGTAGAGATTGGCCCAGAAGCTTCATGTTTCATCATGGCACAATGACAGAATTAACTCTGAGTCCTTGGCTCTGGTATTATAAGAAAAAGAACACATGCTTAGGAATTAAGAGACCAGGAGCCTGGTCACAAATGGTTGTGTGATCTTTGGCAAGTCATTTAACTTCTCAGGGTCTCAGTTTCCTCATGTCTCAAATGAAGGGGTTAAACTGGAGAAAGCTCTTAGTCCTTTTTTGTATCATGAATCCCTTCTGTTTTTCAATACATCAAATAATAGGTAAGAGTCCAAGAGATTGAACTAGATTCATAATATACAAATTATATTGTACTATACTCAATAGCATTATATTGATCATACATATCAATATATATGTTAGATCAATATCATTATATTGAAATATAGTCATCAGTTAGTTGATTGATCAATAGATGACTATTTCAATCAGTTGGTTTTATAGTTTTATATACATACATACATACATACATACTTACGTATGTATGTATGTATGCATATTTGTATAGTTTGTTTTAAAGTTTACAGCCCTATAATTAAGAATTCCTAGACTAGCTGATCTCTTAACATTCCTTCGTAACCTAACATCTTATGGTTCCATAATTCCATACTTCCATTCTGTCTTGCTATTGCTGCTATGGAGAAAATATTTATTCCACTCAGTAAACAGTTATTAAATAGCTACCTGTATCAATCTATACATCAATCAGTATTAAGTTTAGCATGAGCTTTGTTGTTATTGTTGTTGTTTAAGAGTTAAGTGTTCCAGAGGACAGTAGGGTTTGAAGCAGGGCCTGTAGCACCTCCAATTTTCATGATCCTTGTGTTTTAAGTGATAAGTTCTCTGTCATCTCTCTTGGTCAATGAATAGGATTTTCTTCTAGCCAATCAGTTATTCTTTCTAAAAGAAAGTCAACATGTAAACTATTTTTGGATAGAGTATGGGTAACCATTAATATTAGGGCTAAGTGATAATGGTTAACTATATTGTAATATACAATAGAATATAAAACGAACACGAAGAGCCAAACTAGACTAAATGCCATTTAATCTTTCTCAGTTCCAGGAAGCATTTCAGAATCTTGCATCACCTTTCACAACAATTCTCATTACAAGGACAAATCACAGAAGTGACATTAATAGAAATTTCTAGCAGACAGCCAGATAGAATGGCAACAGAAATGAGACAGACTGAAGTTCAAGGCCAAGTTCTGCCCTTACGAGCCACCTTACCATGGGAAAGACACTGAAGTTCCCAAGTCTTGGTTTCTCCATGAATAAAAAAGGACTTTTTTGTCTGCTCCTTTATAAATTTTAGCACTAAGATGCCTTGATCTAGGGTTTGTGAAATTGGATTATAACATGTTGATAGCTGTATTTCAACATACACATTTTATTTTATGCATTTAAAGCATTGAGGCGGTGAGGTGATAGTGGGTAGAGCCCTGAACTTAGAGTGAAGAAGATTCATCTCCTGCATTCAAATCTGGTCTCAGACTTTTACTAGCTGGGTGATGCTGGGCAAGTCACTTTCCCTTGTTTGCCTCAGTTTTCTTTTCTGAAAAATGAGCTGGAAAAGGAAGTGCCAAACTACTCCAATATCTTTACCCCCACTGGGATCACAAAAAGGGTTGGACATGAGTAGAATGACAAAATTTATTTAATATTTTATTTTCCTCCAAGTACATGTTAAAAAAAAAAAACTATTTTAAATATAAATAAATAAAATTTAAAAATAAACTAAATTTTAAATAAATTTAAATAATTTAAATAAATAAAAAACTATTTTAAATATAAATAAATAAAATTTAAAAATAAACTAAATTTTAAATAAATTTAAATAATTTAAATAAATAAAAACTATTTTAAATATTAAAAATACATGTAAAAACTATTTTAAATATTTTAAATTTAAGTATTAAATTTTGAGTTCCAAATTCTCTCTCTCTTTTCCTCCTCCCTTAGACAATAAGCAGTCTGTTATAGGTTATACATGTGCAATCATGTAAACCATAGAAATTTTATTTGTTCAAAGGAACAGCAATATTTTAAGATGATCAGCTGTGAATGACTTTGCTCTTCTCAGCAACAAAATGATCCAAGACAACTCTAAAGGACTTATAATGAAAAATGTTATTTATTCCCAGACAGGGAACTGATGGTGTCTGAATACAGATTGAAGCACTTTTTTACTTTATTTTTCTTGGGGTTCTTTTTTTTTTGCTCTGTGTTTTCTTTTTCAACATGACTAATATGGAAATGTTTTGCACGACTGCACATGTATAACCTATATCAAATTGCTTGCCTTCTCAGTGAGGGGGGTGGGGAGTGGAGACAGAGGAAGGGAGAAAATTTGGAATTCAGAGTTTTAAGAATGACTGTTAAAAAAAATTGCTTTTATATGTAATTTGGAAAAATAAAATACTAAATAAATTTCTAAAAAATTTTTAAAATTAAAAATAAATAAATAATTGCTTTATCATGTAACTAAGGAAAATAAAATACTAAATATGTTTTAATTTTTTTTTAAATCATGTAAAACATTTCCATATTAGTCATTTTATGGAAAAAAAACTCAAACGCAGCAAAGAAAGAAAGAGAAAAAATAGTGTGCTCTAGTCTATATTCAGACACCAGTTCTTTGGAGGCGGATAGCATTTTTTATCATTGTCTTGCATCATTGTATTGCTGAGAATAGCAAAGTCACTCACAGTTCTCCATTGTATAATACTGCTGTTACTTTGTATAACCTTCTTCTGTTTCTGCTCACTTCACTTTGTATCAATTCATGTGTAAGTCTTTCCAGGTTTTTCTGAAGCCATCCTGTTCATCATTTCTTATTGAACAGTAGTATTATGTTACAATCACATACACAACTTGTTCAGCCATTCCCCAAGTGATGGGCATCCCTTCGATTTCTAATTCTTTGTCCCCACAAAAAGAACTGCTGTAAATATTTTTGGTACAAATGGGATTTTTGCCCTTTCTTTGTTAAAAATCTCTCTGGGAAACAGACCTAGTAATGGGATTGCTGGATCAAAAGGTCTGCACTTTTGATAGCCCTTTGGACGTACTGAATAAAAAAATTCAAAACATTCTGAGAAGGGACCCATAGGCTTCACCTCAGTGCCAAGAGGGTTCCAGAATACCCACAAAAAACAGGTTAAGAAGCCCTGCTTTAGTGTAATGCATAAATTCTAGAATGGTCACTTTCTTTGAAGTAAGGAAGAGTTCCTCACTCCCAGATGTTGAGGCTGTATGATTTGATTAAGTCTAAATCTGAATCCATTGGAAAGGATGACTTAGGGAGTTTATAAACAGCAGGTTACCAGAGCATCAGACCAGTGTGGACTCAGCCTCATAAGCCAACTAGTGACCCATGTTACAGTGATTTGTGCTTGTAGCCCCTGCTGTCATGATGATCTGTGGCTGTCTGGGCACCAGAAGGACCCATGGTTCATGTCTCTTCCTCTGCACAAGGAAGGAGAACTGTAGCATGGGTAACCAAAAGAGAAGGAATCAGTCAGAACCAAGAAAGGCAAACCAGTTCCTTCCTTTAAGGAAGCACATTTTAACAGTGGAATCAACATAAATAATACATTCAAGATATATAAACTGAGTAGGTGATCGAAGGCAAGCTTAGTGGGTAAGGGTCAAGCAGCAAGTAGGACTCTGGGAAAATCCTATTGTAGAGGGTGGAATGGAAGCAACCTGAATTGAAATCCTACGTTGAAAGGTATAAGCTTTGTGACTCCAGTCAAATCACTCGAATCTCTAAGCTTTAGTTTGCTCATCGGTGAAATGGGAATAGCACTTATTTCTCTGATGTTACAAGCATCAACTAAGAGAACACATGTAAAACACTTTGCAAACCTTAATGCAAGATGCTAATTATTATAATTACTGAGCTGTATCTTAGAGGAAGGACTTACCACTCCCTTTTGTTAACATCAGTCAATCATGCAAGGCTTTTTACTATGTAACAATAATATCATAGGATTTAATGTTAGGAGGGATTGGAGCGATTTCCAGTCCCTTGTTTTCCTTTTTGTTTTCCAATGGCAGAAGCATTTGAGAGGAAACAACATAAAAATCAGGATAAAGAGAAAGTAGAAAAGACCTCTGCCCCCATTCCCCTCTACACATATAGGTGCAATCCCCCCGGCTTCCAAAGATTTAGTTCTTCTCATTGTTTAGTGGCCAGAGGGCACCCATTCCTCTAAACTCCTGACTCTTTCTATAGTTCCCTGCCTTCAAGTTCAGTATTCTGAAGAGTCATCTGGAGTCACAGTGCATGACTGACACTGTCCCATTCTGTAACTCCACTCCTCCTGGAAGTTCTGACTTTACTTGTAAATCCCCTCTCCAACAGACCTCAGATAGGGTCCTCCAGCCTTTGCTTAAAGAAGTCTTAGACTGAGGAGCTCGCTAGCCACCGAGGATGGCCAGTCCTCTTGGAGATGACTTTCATTGATAGAATTTTCTTGACTCAAACCCAAACTTTCTACCTTCTGACCCTAGTTCTGAACTCTCAGGCCAAACACAGCAGGTTTGATCCTATTCTATAAGACATCCCTTTAAAAACTTATAGGAGACCATCAAACCTCTTCCATTTCTTCTCCTACGTCTTCTAAATGTCCTTGATTTTTTTTTTAAAGACTATTCTCATAACATGATAATCACAAGGGCCTTGACTGTCTTGCTTGTCTTCCTCTGGACATTTTCACTTTTCTATAATGAGGGACTATGCACAGTACTCCAGCTATGGTCTGACCAAGTCTGATTGCAGCAGAGATCTCCTTACCTAGACCCAGACCCTCATGTATGTCCTAATATAGTTCGAGAGCCTCGATGTCTTCATGAATGCTATGTCACTGTGGGGTCATGGAGTTTGCAGTCTGTGAACAGTCAGCTTTTAGAACCAGGATAAGGGGACCAGAAGGGACTGATTCCCAAGTCCCAGAGCCATGATGATTGGTGCTCCAGGTTAAAATTTTGCAGAGTTAATAATCTTCTCACAAGACCAAGTTCTGGGTTGGATTCAAAGGCTTAGTTATGCATAATCCTACCCATCCTGAAAAAATCAGGCCTCTGAACTAAAACTACATAAAGTGTAGAGCTCTTTGGGGGCTGCCTCCCCTCCTGGGACAGCTGATTTGTTTCCTCCCCAGATAAGAACATGACCTATTACAGAATGTCACAAACTGGAATAATCAGTGTCTGAGAAGCAAGAAACGTATCTGTTTAGAACATTTTTATTTCTCAGATGACCTTTGTTGGTCAGGAATCAAGAATCATAATGCCCAATTATCCTCATTAGATTATCTCTGACTGATTTTGTAGCAAAGGCATAATCTTTAAATTGAATCTCCCCCCACATCAGAGAGCTCAGATAGCTGAGGATTGGGGACAGTGAGTCAGGACCCCCGAAAAGCTGTGGCTCTTAGGTACTATCAATTCCCAAGAGGAATATATACCTCTTAGTGTTATGTGCATATATATATTTGTATATAAATATATATGTATACATGTACATGTGTATATGTATAGATGTATACATATGGCACACACACCAAGAGGTGTATAGAATATATTGGAAGTCTGAGTTTGATCATTACAGAGTGGGATTTTTTTTCCCCCTCAACAAAAGAAAGAATACCTTGCAATGATTCCTACAAGTTGTTTAATTTAGAAGTTTGACTCAATTTATGGAAGTCTGTGTTTACTGACTTCTGAAGCTCGATCATCACATTGGAATGTTCCAACTCGGGGTGGGGGGAAAGCCCTGAAAACGCACTATAAAATGAAGTCTGCGTTTGCTGGTAAGAAACACAAAGCACTTGGCATCCATCAGGAGGCCGGCCCTTTGATGTGAAGAAGGGAAGAGTTCTTACTGTTTCCATTTTGGGTTAGGAAAGGAGAAGATGGCTCAGTGATCTCTTTAGTGAATCCAGAAGCTTCGGGGTATAACTGAGAAACCCCCAGAGATGGCGTTCTCAGGATCCCCAGATATGTCAGGTAGAAATATGTGGTAAATGAGGAAGCCCCTAACAATAAAGGCAGAAAAATTAGCAAGACCCAGTTATCACTCGGCTGAGGCTTTGTCACAAGCTGAAGCTACCTTTGAATTGTTAGTGGGAGCAGGAAAAATGTGTCCCTGAGTAATCTGGGGAGTCATCTCCTCCCGAAACGTGTCCGGCCTACAGCCGCCCGGCCTGCTCACCGTCCGGCTGAGGAGGGAAGGTCTGATTTTCGTTCTGGTAATGGCCTCGCTTTTCAATAATTTTTTTTCTTCTGTTTTTGAAAGTGTTCAGACAATTAATGCCTCATGCATGTATTCAACAATAGTTGCCTAGCAACCACCCAGAAGCATTTTTGGAGAGCAAAGGGCCGAAAATGAATGAATAGCAACCGTAGTTTGCATTGTAGGTGAAGGGATTGGGAGTCTGCTGTGGGTCCCAACCCAGGTGCCCGAGGAATTGGATTTGCTTTTCCACATATTACTCTGACTGGGACCACCTATCCCAATATGTAGAAAGCCCCGTTAGAAAATGCTTTTTGTCTTCAGTCATGTAGTCAGATGAGTCAGAGTAAGCTTCTGGAAGAAGGACCTCTAGAGGTTCAGAGCTTTAAAAAATGGAAAAGACCCTAAGAGATCACCGTGTTCCCTCCCCATTTTACAGAGGAGGAAACTGAGGCACAGATTGGAAAGTGTAAGCGACTTGTAGTCATCGAATCATAGATTTAAAGCTGGAAGGGACTGAACCTCATTTTATAGGGAAACTGAGGCACAGACTGGGGAGTGTGATTTGTGATCATAGAATTATAGATTTAAAACTGGTAGGGACCCTAACAGCCATTAAATCTCATTTTACATAGAAGGAAACTGAGGCACAGATTGGAAAGTGTAAGCAACTTGTAGTCATCGAATCATAGATTTAAAGCTGGAAGGGACTGACCCTCATTTTATAGGGAAACTGAGGCACAGACTGGGGAGTGTGATTTGTGATCGTAGAATTATAGATTTAAAACTGGTAGGGACCCTAAAAGCCATTAAATCTCATTTTGCAGAGAAGGAAACTGAGGCACAGATTGGAAAGTGTAAGCAACTTGTAGTCATCGAATCATAGATTTAAAGCTGGAAGGGACTGACCCTCATTTTATAGGGAAACTGAGGCACAGACTGGAGAGTGTGATTTGTGATCATAGAATTATAGATTTAAAACTGGTAGGGACCCTAAAAGCCATTGAATCTCATTTTTACAGAGGAGGAAATTGAGGCACAAATTGAAGAGTGTATATTTAAAACTGATAGGGACATTGAACCTCATTTTACGGAGGAGGAAACAGACACAGAGATTGGAGATTATAAATTGAAAGCTGGAAGGATTCCTGAAGTGATCAATTCCATAACCTTTCTTCCCTCTTCACTTTATAGATGAGGAATCTGAAATATAGAGAGATTGTCACTTAATTATTAATTATATATAAACAATAATTTAAAAATAATAACCATTTTATTTTTATTAAGAATATTAGTTAATTTAAAAATTATATTTTATTTAAAAATTTAAATTTAAAAATGAAAATTATTAAAAATAAAAAAGAATAAAATTACATGTAATAATTTAAAAATAATAAAATTAATTAATTAAAAAAGATTAAGTGATATAAAACTAAATCATATAACTATTAAATACCAGAGATAGTATTTGGATTTATGTCCTCTGGACTTTTAAGAACAGTGTCCTCTCCCCTATATCAGGACATTTATTCAATTTCTTTCTAATCCAATGCAGTAAACATTTATTAAGCACCTACTATGTGCCCTGCACAGTATTATACCTAGGGATACAATTAATTTCATCAAGCAGAATTAATTACCTGTCCCTAATTCCAAACATCTGGTCCCTCCTGCTCTCCTCTCTGTGAAGGAAACCCCCTCAGACTGAGTGTGCCACAGGCATAGCGAGGGGCTTTATCCTATATGGGAAGGCCCCCCCTCCCTTGTTCTGAGTGGTCTGGGGCCTCCCACAGGCAAGTTCCTTTTGTAGCTGGAAGGGATCTCTGAGCTTTGGGCTGATTGGATCACCTGTTTACAGATGAGTAAACTGAGCTTCTGAGAAAGAAGGTGACTTAGCATGATCTTGGGGTTAATGGAGGCGTGAGATTAAAACTGAAATCTTGTGTCCCAGTTCAGTGCTCCCTCTTAGATCTCCCTTGAATGTTCCTCCAATGTTCTGCTCAACAATCCATAACTGAGGCCAGAGCAAGGTCTCCAAATCCTGGCAGAAACTTCTGATTCTTTGCTTGTTATTGACGGAATCTGATTCCATTGGTGTAGGGGCTCCCAGTGGAGAAACTCCCTCTGCCATCACAGATCTGCATCTTCTCTGACATGGAAGGTCTTAGAGAATTGCCCTGAGTGCCACAAGTTAAATTTCCTGGCCAGGATCACATGGTCAGTCTGTCAGTAGTGAAACTTGAACCCTGGTCAGCCTTTAGTCTACTAGACCAATGGTGTCAAACTCAAAGAGAGCCAGGCCCACTTCTCAGGACTTAGAAAACCACAAATTCACATCATCTGTGTTGTATTGTATTTTTAGTTTTTTTTTTTTTTAAACATTTCTTGTATTTATTTTGATTCGTCTGGAGGTACTGGGGGGAAAGGGGAGGGTTTACGCTGCATATTTATTTCCCAATTCCTTGTTTTTTACTGAGAGTTTGGTGAGTAGGGGGAACCTTATGGATCCAGAAGTAGGAAAGGTAATCAGGGCTCCCGTGATGCTCAGACCCTCCAGAAACAGGATTTGTTTACTGTGGGCATGCACAGGTCCTGCTCCCCATCCTACCATGAATGGGACAGAGTTGCAAGCAGAACCTTCACCACTGATCTGCTCCAAGGGCTTCTGAATCTTGGTTTCTTTAATTCAAAGCTTTGCAAGGAGTTCAGATAATGAGAACTTTTGACTTAAACTATTATTTTTTCTTTTTTAATGATGGGAGGGCATATTAGTAACCATTTTCCTTAAGGGTCAGAATTTATCAGTTCTTCTTCTTATAAATTCTAAATTCCTCTTCACTCATTACAATGGAATTAAATAGTCTGGAGAGGCAGGCAGCATGACAAGTGTTGGACTGGAAGCCGGGGTTCAAATCCCACCATCTGTGCCATACATCATCTATGTGACCATAATACTCTGGAATTCTCTGACAATTCTCTAATACTACAGACAGAGGGAGGTGTCAGTCTGCATTAGTGAAGGGAATTTCCTCACTTGGGAAGACTTCCTTCCAGTGAAATCACAGGTCTAGTCCTATCCCTCCAAGTAGCCCACACAAATATTACACACGTATGTAATTTAAATGTATTAATATTTTATTATATCTTATCTTATATTAAAATATTAAATAAATATTTCTATATTATTAAATATAAGAATATGACACAAGCAAATAATATAAAAATAAATAAATTTGTTTTTTTGTTTCCAGTTCAATTCAACACTTATGTGAAAGAAAAACAGGATTACAAAGTTTTTTTTTGCTTTGTCTCTTTTCTTTTAATTGTTGCCTGCCCTCAAGGAGCTTCCATTAGTTGGGAGGTTGTGACTTGTCCTTACCCAAATCTGAGCAGAGGTTCAGAGCAAGCTTCTGGGGAAGGATCGATCATTCCCCCACCCCTACCCCCTCGACTATTAGCTGTGTTTCCGTAACACAGGAATGTGTCAGGACAGGCAACAGTTCAACTCCATAGAGACATGTGTCAGTGGATCCCACAATTTACCAGAACTTCCTCCTCCTTTGGAGTTGCCAAGGGGCTCCCCTCCATGAGGATGGGCCACAAGCTAGCGGGTTCTGTTGGAGGCCCACCGTATGGACGCCCGCTTCATTGTCTCCTCCAGGAAGCAAGGGAGGGATGCGGTTGCCGCCATCTTGGTGGCCTGGGATTTTTATCACCTGGGGGCCAGAGCCAGGTACATATGGTATTTTCCTGAAGCAGGAGGTGGAGGCCATTTTCAAGGAAGAGGGTGTGTTGGTAGAGGACTGCCTTTAGTTTCAGGATAGTGTCTCTTGCTGGAAAGATAATCAGATATAATGTCATCCACCACCTCTCCGTATGCATGACTGCATAAAGCTTGTATAGCAGTTTATTATTATAAAATTAGTATTGCATAGAACAAACCCGGGATTCAAGCCAGGCAAAATAGACAGTGAATAGTTATATAAGACTTTGGAGCCTCATGTAGCACACAAGCTCACTGTATTTTCTTCTCAATTGTCTGCTGTTTGCTAATGTTTCCCTTTCAACATGATTACATCTCAGTTTAATAGTACTTGCCATTCCAAGGTTTACGGTGCCAGCCTCTGACATAGTTACATCCCCTCTGTGCTAGAAATATTGTGTGGATATATTAAAGCCTAGCCCGACATGGTTAGCTAATGGGTTAGTCAGAAGCTCTGCCCTTATATAATTAAGTGATGTATGTAATTTTGTGTTAACACATTTGCAATGTGTGTTTCCCTGGCGATTGCAATGCTTTATTCTGTGTAAAGTGTGACATTTTAATTCCCACTGAACAATTTCCTACCTTGATTCTCCCTGTATTTGTGGCAGGGTATTATTTTGCAATCAAGATAAAAGCATTATTTATGAAATTTCTAGACTATCCTATTACTGGGAACTTTCAGCTGCAGATCAATCTCTTTTTTATTGATCTTTGTTAAAATCTTTATTGGAATTTAAATTTAATCTCTGGGCTATGGATTTTCCCAGAATTTCATCAGCAGGTACAGGCTGGTTTTTCTTTACTTTTTTTTTTTTTTTTAATTTTATTTTTAGTCAGCATTGCATAGATGAAATTTTCTTTTTTTAAAAAAAAAATAATAATCCTCACCAATCAGCCCCCATCTTAGTGAGGGAACATTTAAAAAAAAAAATTGTTGTTGATTCTTTCCTCATTAGGATGATAGGATTTAGCATTATTAGAAAGAAGCTTAGTCCAGAATCAGAGCTGGAAGTCCAGAACCAGAGATCATCTGGGTTAATCCTGTTATTTTACAGATGAGTAAACTGAGGCATAAATGGATAGTGTCAGAGGTAGGATTTGAAGGCCACTCGCTTCTTCTAATCATTTTATTGAAATCCAAAGACCCTGCCAGTGTCACACAGTAACAGACACAGCCCCTCTGACTGAAGGGGATCTTGGCTCACCAAATAAGACTGGAAAGGGTTCAGAAGTGGGAATTGAACAGAGAAAAAGTTCAGGATGACAGACCAACCGTGTTCTCTGAATAGGAGTGGTTGACATTGGCCCCTGCTTCAGAATCACGCAGGTGACAGGAGCTTGTTTGAGGAGTGAGCGTCTTCCCCTCAGTAAAGATAATCTGGCAGGAAGGGGAGGTGGTCAAAGCCAGAGCTCAGGCCCGTTCACCTGGCCCTTTGGATATTAATTGTCTCCATGAGAGTGGCGGATCCCTCCTAGCTGGTGGAAGCTTAGAATTCTGAAAACCCGGGGAAGATGGATCGGGTTGCTTTGATTTTCCAACCCAGTCTGATAAGAGAAGGCTGGAGGCAGTAGTCAGTGCCAGATACAAGATGGGGGTGTAGGGTTGCCCCGGTGCCATTGCCAACATCTTCCCTTTGGTCCCTTAATTTAGGCCTGAGCAAACAGCTGGGTGGATTGTGCTCTGAAGGGCTTGCCAGAGTGACCCACGGGGGAGGCAGAGGGCTCCAAGTTAGCTTTTCCTGTTGTGTTTTTTGGCACGTGAACACAGTGGGAATGTACTCCATTGGCTTTTATTGACTTTATTAATTATAGTTCCTTGGAATTTGTGTTTTAGTAACATATAGTCCCAGGAGGATGGGCCTGCTTTTCTATCCCAGACACAGGTAGAAGTATTCAAAGTCTTTTCCAAAACCAGTGGTCACCACTGCCCCATAGCCAACCTGAACCGCCACTTGAACTCTGCCACGGACTCTCTGTGTGATCAAGAGCAAATCTCTTTATCATTCTGGACCTCAATTTCCTCATCTGTAAAATGAGCTCATTGAACTGGGTCATTATTAAGGTGACTAAGAACTCCAGAATTCTTTAAATCTCCCTAAAAAGTCTACTGTAACTACACTTACCAGCTTACCAAGTCCTGCTAAAGGGCTTAGCCCAGGGCCTGCCACATTTCAGTTGTTCAGTTTTGTCCAGTTCCTTATAAACCCATTTGGGGTTTTCTTGGCAAACATAATGCAATGACTTGCCATTTCTTTCTCCAGCTCATTTTACAGATGAAACAAACAGGGTTAAGTGACTTACCCAGGGTCACCCAATTAGTAAATGTCCAAGATCAGATTTGAAATGAGTCTTCCTTCCTCCAAGCTTGGCAGTCTACCCATAGTGCCACTTAGCTGCTCCTGTACCAGGCTTTTAACAAATGCTTTTCTCTTTCCCCTTCCTCTTATCCCTAGTAGTAAACTTTGGATCTGGTTCTAATGGAACATCAATGTTCTTAACATGAAAATTCCAATACCCCTGAAGTAATAAATTCTTTTTAATGTCTATACTGACCCCCAATCCAGGTTTATCTTTTTTAAGAGTATTCATCCATTTCTTCACTTTCCAATAAACATAAAAATAGAAAAGTAGATCAGTGATACAGACAAGATAAGCCATTAACCGAAAACAGTAATATTCCTAGTCCAGTGTTTAATAAAGCCAAAAATATAAACCGTTTGGGAAGAAGACTCATTAAAGAGCAAGAATTTCTGCAAAGGGTTTGGCTGAAAAACACTTTGGAAGAAAAGAAAGGATAAGAACCTGAATTTAGGGTCTAGTAGGCAAGAGGAAAAGAAAGTAGGGGTGTAGGAGCAGATTGCTAGTGCAGAGCACATTCCTTTCTTATCACTCTCTTCATCTGGGTAAAGAGGGGTGGAGTAAAGAGAAGAAAGCCTGTTTGGAGAAGACAGGATTGAAAATATGTGATTAACAATCATAGCCATGAATATGAATTGAGGGAACTCTTAGAAAGCAAAATGCAGCTATGAGTTGTTGAGTAACTAAGGGGCAGAGGAAAATCTATTATGCTTCAGATATACTTAAAAAAGCAGAGAAGCAATCATGATCTCTAATGAGGTAATTGTAAAAATAAATTTAACTAAAGAGATAAACTGGAAAAGGGCCTTTTGCTTAAGGCACTATAGATAATGAATATGTATGGGTGTGTGTGTATTGTTTTACACACACACACACACACACACACACACACACACACATGCACCAAATAGCATAAAATATAATTAAAGGAATAATTGTTATATACAGAAAGAAATAGTAGAACTATAATAGTTGGGAACTTCAATGCATCCATTTCAGATATGGATAAATCTAATCAAAAAAGATAAACAAAGCATTTAAGAGCTTAAATAGAATTTTAGAAAGGTTAAATATGACTTATCTCTGATGATTATCAAATGAATATAGAAAAGAAAATTTCTCATAACTGCTTGGTTCCTTTACAAAATTAGGGGATAGAAATTTCACAAACAAATACAGAAATGTTATTTATATCTTTAACTGACCATAGTGCAATAAAGTGATTTTGAGGGAGACATTAAAAAATACAGAGTAGATCACTAAGTCCTAAAGAATTGGTGGGTCAGATCAAATATTGGAAACAGTAGATAATTTCCTTAAAGAAAATGACAGCAATGAGACCCTGAAAGTTTTGGGGTTGCAGCAAAAATAATCCTTAGAGGAAAATGTATATCTTTAAAAATACTTTGGAAAAAAATTCCAATTCAGTTCTTATGTCATATACTACAATAAGTTCGAAATGAATCCATGATCAGAATATTAAAGTTCATCTCATTTTTAAAAGTTAGAATAGATTGGAATGTGGCACCTATGGCCATATCCAACATTTTGAAGGACTGTTGGAAGTATGAGGGATCTAATACTCTCTTATTGGACCTTTGAATTGATTTATCCATTCCAGAAGGAAATTTGGAATTATGTGAGAAAAGTCAATATCATTCATACCTTTGGAGCTAGAGATCTCAGTGCTAAACATTTGCTCAAGTAAGATCAAAGATTGAAAGGAAGGCTCTTCCATGTCAAAATTGTCAAAACAAAACTGTTTTGGGGTAGCAAAGAACTGGCAATAAAATAAATGCCTATTGGGGCAGCTAGGTGGCGCAGTGGATAGAGCACCAGCCCTGAATTCAGAAGGACCTGAGTTCAAATTTGATCTCAGACACTTAACACTTCCTAGCTGTGTGACCCTGGGCAAGTCACTTAACTCCAGCCTCAGGAAAAAAATAAAATAAAATAAATGCCTATCATTACATTACAGTTATCCTGATTCTGTTAATTTCATTACATATCAATTTATGTAAGTCTTTCCAGGTTTTTCTGAAACTATCTTGCTTGTCATTTCTTATAGCACAATAATATTTGATTGCAGTCATATACTACACCTTGTATAGCCATTCCCTAATTGATGAGTATCCCTTCGATGTGTAATTCTTAGCCTCCACAAAAGAGAATTGCTATAAATATTTTTACAAATAGGTCCTTTCCCCTTTATTTGTTTCTTTTTATGTCTTTGGGTCAAAAATCTAGAAGTATTATTATTGGATAAAAGGATGTGCACAGTTTGACAGCCCTTTGAGCATAGTTCCAAACTGTTCTCCAGAATGGTTGGATCAGTTCACAACTCCACCAAAGTACATTAATGTTCAGTTTTCCCACATCCCCTCCCACATTCAACATTTTTCTTTTTTTTATTTTAGTCAATCTGGTAGATGTTATTTTAATTTGCATTTCTCTAATCAGCAGTGATTAAGAGTATTTTTGTTATCTGACTGATTTCTTTGCCTGAAAACTGCATATTCAAACACTTTGACCATTTATCAATTGGGGAATGACTTGTATTTTGATAAATTTGACTCTGTTCTCCAAATATTTGAGAAATGTGAACTTTAATCAGAGATACTTGTTACAGAGATACTTCTGCCACTTTTTCTTTCCTTAAAATTTTGGTTGTATTGATTTTGTTTGTGCAAAATTTTATCTAGCCAAAATTATCTATTTTATATTTTGTGATGTTCTTTTTCCTTATCCATAAATCCAAACATTTTTGTGCTCTCTTCATTTGCTTACGCTATCATCTTTTATGTGCACATCATGTACTTATCTTGACCTTATCTTGGTATATGGTATGATATTGGCTTGACTCTTAAAAAGAAATGTATAAGTGAATGAATGAATGATAAAAAACATTTATTAAATAATTCCCAGGAGCCCAGCACTGTTGTAAATGCTGGTAATAAAAATACAATTGCCTGAAATAACACATATTCCAACTGAGGGAGGCAATACACATAGGGAAGTGGTGGCCTGCAGATGATTTGGGTAGAGGGTCACATGAGTGGTGAATTGATCCATAGGTCGACCGTTGAGAAGCCCCTTCCCAAACCATTGTTGTGGTATTGATTTGATTTTAGTATTCCCAGAAAGAGATGGAAGGGGGACAGGAGTCATTACCTCCCTCATTGTAGGGATGATAGCAGGATGACTTGAATGGAGAGCTGGATGAAATAGGTGGTTAACCATAGGGAGCTAAGAAGCTTTGCACTCATTCAAGCTTCATCCAGGGCAGAAATTGTTGAGTGGTTTCCTGAGGTTAAAATGATGCTGGTCACTCTAAAGAGCATCGGGGCTCATTCAATAGGCAGACAACAAAATGGCTCAAGTTGAGCTTGATAGTATAAGGAAATGTCCTTTCCTCATTGCTTTGGAGAAGTAGGAGACTATAGTTGTGGAATCTTATATACATGTCCGATGTCGCTTCTTTGGTATTTCGTTAGCTTAAGCAGTTTTCTTTGTTAACAATGGAAGATTCATGGGAGTTAGGGTTGTAGCAATATATCTGAAAATGACTGTCTTATATAAAAAAGAAGAATCACTAAAACTTCAGTATTAAACATTTATTGTGCACCTACTGTTTCCAGAAATGCACTCTTAAATGATACGAAAATACGTAGTTTAGATAAGATATGCATTATACCTGGGACAGAGTAGATGCTGAATAAATGTTTATTGACTACTGACTGATTGACATGGTACTCCCTGATATTAGTTCCGGGAGGGGAGTAACGGGGGAGATAGGTGATTACAATTCACAGAATTGTTTAAGTACATCTCTAGCTTCCTTCCTCCCTAGCCACCATCCATTTAACAACTTTGTGAATATTTAAGTATGTATTTATGGGCTTTCTGCTTAAGCTGTATATATTTTTATATGTAATTGTCTCTCCAATGAAGATGTAAGCTCACCATGAAGAGGGATTGTTTCTTTCTTTCTTTCTTTTTTTTTTTTTGCTAAGGCAATTGGGGTTAAGTGACTTACCCAGGGTCACACAACTAGGCAGTCTAGCTGCCCCTGATTGTTTCATTTTTTGTATGTGTACCCCCATAGCCTAGCATGATGCTTAATAAATTTTTAAAAAATATTTTATTCTTTCCCCAATTCCATGTTAAAATAATTTTTAACACTTTAAAAATTTTTTTTGAGTTTCAAATGCTATCCCTCCCTAAGATGGTAAACTGTCAGATATGGGTTATAGAAGTACAATCATGACTGGGTAAATTAGTTGGTTCATTGAAAAATAAGGTTCAAAAATGTGAAACAAAGCTCTCAGGCAAGAAAACTTTGTTTTAAATTGTTTGCCAAGTCAGGAGAGCGGACCGGCTTTAGAAAATTTATCCAGTGGACCTATATCTGGCTCCATCAGAGCAAACTATCTGGGTTCTTGGTAATGTGTCAGATTATAAACAACCAATTCCTGTGCTGTCCATATGCCCCTCATTTCTAAAGTAGTAACAAGTCTGGCAGAGTCTGGCCCTGCAGTCTGCTGTCAATCATGAAAAAAAGGCTATTTCCAACTTTGCCATTCTTTTGATTCCAAAAAAGTCAAAAATCCCACAAGTAGCTGAAAATCTTGGCAAGGAGTCAGATGGTGTATGTGACCCCTGCCCCTCCTTTTCCCCGTTGGGCGACTGACTTCCCTCCGGTGGACATCTTGATGTGTTAGAGTTTGTCCATCTGTACAATGGTTGACTAATTCTTGTTTCCCCAAAATATTTGTAAGAAGCTTTGTGTATCTCAGGGAAAGGTACAGCAGTAGGGCAAAGTATCATTACTTATTCATTGATGGAAGCCACACAAAGGCCCTTTGAGTACCCACTCTTTGTAAGCCCTCTTGTAAATTACCTACTACTTAAACATTGGATTTCAGAGGTCATCAAATACTTTTTGTTTTGTTGTGTTTTCTTTATTATTTTTAAAAGCTAACCGGGCTAACTGGAGAATTCATGTTGGAATAAAAAGGCATGAAAGAAAGGGTATTTTCAACTTGCACAATAGTACAAAGGAGAACAAGAATCATCATGTTTTTCTAAAGAGCTCACAGCTGTTTAATTTTATAGTAAAATTACTTTAATAACTTTGCTAATTCAAAGACAAAACCAAATGGCTTTTGTTGCAAAACTGGCCTGCCATATGTGATTTGGAAAACCAAGTTAAGATTTAATCAGCTCCTAAGATCATATTAAAAATACAGGGCATTTTTCTTACTGCTGATTGGGGGTAGTCATAATTAATCAGAGGAGAAGTCAAATCTAAGAAAACATCAATACCATGGCTTGGTGTTGGGAGAAGAGGGAGGAAAGGTTCATATTTTCATACACTTTCCTCGGCTTCTCCCATCTTTCCATTAATCTTCCATGTACTTGCAGATACACTGATTGGTTTGTTTTAATACCAGCTCTGTTTACTTTTCAGGGATGGGCCTGTTATACAGGAAATTATCCAAAGTCTTCCAGCCAGAGTTGAAAATGAATTTTTTTAATAAAGTGTGCATGCTTAGTTTGGCCATCCTTAAATAGAATTCAGGCTCTTTCAGATCTGTTTTGAGGAGTAAAATTAGAGAATCTTTTAAAGGGAAGAAAAATCAAAGTATACCAAAAAATCATCTGGCTGCATTGCCTTCTCTGACAATTGGGGAAACTGAGGCTCACCCTGAATCTTAAGAGAGTTAAAGTCACACGGATAGTGAGGAGTAGAAAAAGCAATTTAATAGAAGTCTCCAGTCAGCTTTCTTTCTCTTCCACCAGAAGGAGAGATAGTATACCTTCCCTTGTTTCAATAGGGCCAAGCCTTCCATATGTTGTCCATTTTCAGAATCAAAATAAACTGTTCTTTTAAAAAAAAAAAAATCTTGGTTACTTTTCCATATTAGGAAATTCTAGTTTGTTTCCTTGATTCCTCTAATACTGAACTGGTTGTTACACCAGTCTATTTTTGGTCATGAGGAAACCTTTAATGCAGGGGGCAGCGATTTCGAGGGATCCTAAACCTTGGAAAAATCAATCGTTCACAAACAACAGTTATGGTTGTAAATATAATGAAGCCATTGTACGTGGGGAAAAGAAAGGATTGTCATTTCCATAGACCCAGGCCCATCCCGGTTACCTCTGAGTGTATTTTTTTTAATGTTTAAAAAAAAAAAAACCAGCAATAAAAATGGCCGGTAATTTGGAATTGTTACCAATGAAAATGATGTCTTTTTCTGCATCAGTTTGCTATCACCCAATAGTCTCTCCACCTCCTGGTTTTCTGTGGTCTGCCGGGTGCAGAGTGGAGATTTAACACTAGAGGGCGATTGAGAGTTTCCTTTCAGCTAACAAAGCTTCGAGACGGTTTTAATATCATTTTAGTGTTTAAACTTGCTAAGGATTTGTTTCCCCCGGCTTCAGATCGCCACATATGTAACCTTGGAGTTTCCATCGAGGGTGAACAATGGTCCGAATAAAGCTCTTTGGAGGAAAAGCGAGAACGGGGCAGACGAGAGCTTTTGCCCAAATAAGGATTTTTTGGGGGGGAGACCCCCATGGCTTAGATAATGATCAGCTGACAGTTGGTCATGAGTTAATAATGTTGCGTGCTGAAATATGCAAACCATGTGGACAAAGACAAATACAGAACCGGAGCACAAGGGAGCAGATTGTGCAGCTGGGGCTGGGTAGAACCAGTCCGGGATCCTAATGAAAAGGCAAAGGGTCCCGAGGAGGACGTTTGTTTAATCTTTATCTGGAGGCTTAGCCCGTGGCAGCCATGGGGCTCTTGAGATTTTAGAGCAAGGAGGGAGTTTATTGATCCTCTGTTCGTGTTCATAGCTCCAGAGCTGGGAGGGATCTCAGGAGCGGCTAGGCAAGCCTCATTTGTTCAACAGATGGGGAAACTGAGGCCCACAGAGATCACATGAGGTGCTAGACTATGAAGGGTCAGAGGCTTAATCTGATGCCTTCATCTTGCAGATGGGGAAACTGAGGCCCAGAAAGATCACATAATATACTAGACCATGAAGGGTCAGAGGTTTAGTTTGACTCTTTTGTTTTACAGATGGAGAAACTGAGGCCCAGAAAGATCACATAATATGCTAGACTATGAAGGGTCAGAGGTTTAGTTTGACTCTTTTGTTTTACAGATGGGGAAACTGAGGCCCAGAGATCACATAATGTTCTAGATTATGAAGGGTCAGAGGCTCAGTCAGATCCCTTTGTTTTACAGATGGGGAAACTGAGTCCCAGAGAGATCACATAATATGCTAGACTATGAAGGGTCAGAGGTTTAGTTTGACTCTTTTGTTTTACAGATGGGGAAACTGAGGCCCAGAGATCACATAATATACTAGACCATGAAGGGTCAGAGACTTAATCTGACCCTTTTGTTTTACAGATGGAGAAACTGAGGCCCAGAGATCACATAATATGTTAGACTATGAAGGGTCAGAGACTTAATCTGACCCTTTTGTTTTACAGATGGGGAAACTGAGGCCCAGAGAGATCACATAATGTGCTAGACTATGAAGGGTCAGAGGTGTAATCCAGCTCCTCCCTTTCATAGAGATGGAAAGTGAGGTCGGAAGAATTAAGTGCTTTCTCTCTCTCTCTTTTTTTTTTTTTTTTTTTTTCTTTTTTTTCCCCTGAGGCTGGGGTTAAATGACTTGCCCAGGGTCACACAGCTAGGAAGTGTTAAGTGTCTGAGACCAGATTTGAACTCCTGAATTCAAGGCTGGTGCTCTATCCACTGTGCCACCTAGCTGCCCCTAAGTGCTTTCTCTCAAGCCACACAAGTAGCAAGCAGCAAAGGCTGGATTTGAACTTTGGTCTTCTGACCCACACTGCACCCACTCTTACTCTTAGTCTGGAGGTACGGCCCCAATCACCGCAGGGGGGCAAGGGCCTTATCTTTTAAGAAAGGAAAGTGTGTCATAGAATCAGGATTAATAAAGCTGGTCCCTTTATTTTTACAATGTACCTCAAATTAACCCAAGTCCCTTTAACTGGCACGTTGGGGCTGCTGCTTTCTGGTTCAGTTTCTGCACTGGGAAGGAACTGAAATGTGACCCAGGAAGGGGAACTTGGGGCTCGAGGGACTGTGACCCAGGTGTTGGGGTGCTCCAGGCCTTTGGCCGCAGGAAGAACTAACTCGGGGTCTCAGAGCTTGGTCAGAGCTCGTGTTGTCTAGGAGGGTACATGGAGGCAAGCCTGAACTCTGTACCATCTCCTCACCTTGCACCCCTATTGGAATTCATGCCCTTATTCCTGAACATTCTGATGGCCTCCCAGAACTGGGGCACCCACAAATGTGAGAAGCAAGCAATCAGCATTTCAGAGCTTAACGGGCGCTATACCAAGTGGAGCAATAGGAAGAACATCTCTCCCCTCAAGGAGGTTACATTCTAATGGCGGAGGGGCATATCATGTAAATATCCAGAGCAAATGGAAGATAACCTTAGAAAATTCCCACAAAATAGTAAAAGAATTGGAGAAAACCTATGACATTTAAAAGGAAGCTACCCAGAAGATCCCCTATTTATCACTTAATATTGAGAGATCCATGGAAAGACTTACTTAACTGATACAAACTGAAATGAACAGAACCAGGAGAACTTTTGTACATTGTAAGAGCAACATTGTACAATTAGCATTTCTCAGCAATACAGCTGTCCCAGACAGTCCCAAAGGACTCGTGCTGAAATGGGCTATCCACCTCCAGAGAAAGAACTGGTAGTGGTTGGATATAAACTGCAGCTCGCTATTTTTCACTTTCTTTCATTTGTTTTTTTTTTGTTTTTTTTTTTTTTGGTTGTTTTTTGTCCTCTTACATAAAATGACTAATATGGAAATATTTTACATGATTGCACACTGACAACCTATATCTGATTGTTTACTTTCTCAGGGGGAGTGGAGGGAGGGAAGGAAAGAAGTATAGAATTAGGAACTCAGAACTTTAAAAAAAATTATTTTAAACACAATCAGGGGAAAATATAAACAAAACAAACAAACAAAAAAAAAAGGATGAGAGTGAGGCAGCTAGGTGGTGCAGTAGATAGCACACCAGCCCTGAAATCAGAAAGATTGAGTTCAAATCTGGCCTCAGACACTTAACATTTCCTAGCTGGGTGACCCTGGGCAAATCACTTAACCCCAATTGCCTCAGCAAAATTAAATAAATGAAAGGAAGGAAGGAAGGAAGGGAGGTTCAAACCCACCACCACCAGTCTTTAAACAAGGACACCTGTCTATAAACCATCCATGTTGCTCTAAAAAACTTTGTATTTACCCAAGATCCCTTTGTTCTCCCTGCAGATCAGTACTTCTTTTTACCTCTTGTTAACATATCACTGAGTTTGACTTATCCTTTGATTCCTCAGGGTCCTAGGATTTTTAGCAGGCTTCTTGAGAAGCCATTCATTCTGATCCCTTTAATTTATAGTTTAAAAAACTGAGACCCAGAGAGGTTACAAGTGACCTGCCCACTTGATATTGTGGCAGAACCAAGATGTGAATGCAGATCCAAATCCAGCTTACTTCATGCTATAGGTACCACATCAGCCCATTTTCCGACTTCCCTTTCAGAGGACTCCTTCATTTACCCCTTTCTCCCTCTTCCCATCCTTTACAAGTGTTGGTGTTCAAGAATATTTTTGTAATAATAATTTTATACAGTGCTATTACCTAAGTGTACTTGTCAACAAGACTAGGGATCATCTTACAACTGGGATATGTGTGTGTTTGTGGGTGTGTAATAGTGGAGGAGGGCTTTAGATTGCCTGTTACTGAGGAAGTGATGAATCATTGATGCTGAAGATCATAGGCAGTGTGGTTTAATGGGAAGAACCTTGAATCAGGAGGGAGGGGGTGGCCTAAAAACTTGAATTTCAATTCTTGCTTCCTGTGTAACTTCAAACAAATCACTTCACGTCCCTGAGTCTCAGTTTGTTCATCTATAAAAGGAAGGGTTGGATGAGATAATGATGAAGATGATGATGGTGATGATGATAACAGCTGGCAATTATCTACCACCTTAAAGTTTTATAAAGTGCTTTACAAATATGATCTCTTGATTCTCCTATCAACCTTGGGAAGTCGACACTAGTTTCAAAATTGCCATTTTTCAGATCAGGAAACTCAGGTTTAGGTGATCCAGGCAGAATTTGAACCTAAGTTTTGCAGACTCCAAGACTGCCCACTGGGCTACCCAGTTGCCTTAAGGATCAATCACATCCCTTCTAAATCTACGGTGTTTTTTTTTTGTTTGTTTTTTTAATCTGGCAACCTCTTCCATCTAAGTAAGGACTGATTCTGCCCTCAAGGCTTTGTCCAAATATGAGTGATTTGGAATTTTAATTCTCCATCTTGATGGTGGCAAAAAAAAAAAAAAAAAAAAAAAAAATCAAAAAAGAGGAAGAAAATCCTCATTTTATGGACTGCTTTTTTTTTTTATTCTAAAACTTCTTTCATTGCCTGAAAGAATAGAGCCTTTTAAAACCAAAGTCTCCCCTTGGTGACATTGAACTCCTTTCTTTGTGTTGCTTCCCAACTCCCCATACCCCAACCCCTTCTTTTTAATGAGAAAGTTCAGGATTCAAAATAAAAATCACCCTCATAATTTTTCAGTTTCGAGTCTGCACTCAGTTGAATGTCTCCATACTAATTCACGCCACCCCCCCAAAAAAAGTGTCCATTTCAGTTATTTCCAAATGGGGAATGTTTTCTTAAGAGATGTAGCAAATCGATTATCCTCAATGTCGAGAATAGAATATCTCATTTCCAAACCCAAACCAGGAGAAATGGTTGAACAAGAATGCACTGTGTACATATGAGTTAGAAAATTGTTCTGATATTTACTGCGCCTTTCAAGGATATCCAATACGAAATGTAGCTTTCAAATCTTTTCTGTCGTGTTCTAGTCTAACTCCACAGAACATTTCAATTACAGATAAGAAGGAATAGGTCTCTTGATTAATTTTTTTTTAATGACAAAAATTCATCCTCTCTATTTACAAGGTTTACTCTTGGTTTTAAATCCTTTGGAAGCGAAGGAAATCCAAAGTTTTGTCTGTGGTAGAAACATTTCCAACCCAAATCCTGAAACCCTGGAAAAATGTCAAGCATCTGAGGGGTTAACATTAATTTTTTATTGTGTGATAGCATCCTGAGAAAGAATGTATATCTGTGTTTACAGAGATTTCTTCCAAAAATGGAAATCGGAGATTTTTCTAAATTGAGGCTTAAGTCTTTTTTCAAAGACCCATCTAGTTTAACATTGGAACAATATTCTTTTGTCCTAGTTTTAATGGGCCACTTGAAGGGTTCCCCTTCCTCCCTGCCCCCACCCTATTGTGTTCTCTATCCACTAAGAGCCCACCTGATCCCTTGGCTGGCATTGGTTCTTCACAAGTTGATCCATAGATGATGGTGACTTAGGGGAAAGTAGACAGGGAATAAAGAGAACAAAAGTTTAAACTCCTCCAAGCCAATTCTGGAGTACATGATGATGATCATAGTAATAGTAATAATTTTTATAGTACATTAAGATTTATTATAAAATATTATTAAGTGTTATAGGATTTGGTCCTCTTGACAAACTTGTGAGGTAGGTATTGTTATTATCCCCATTTTACAGATGAGGAAACTGAATGCCCAGAATCACACAGCTAAGAATGCTCCAAGGCTGGATTTGAATTCATATCTCCAACTCCAGCACTGTGTCACCTGGGCCCCATGCCAATTGGAGTCGATGGGACTTGTTAAATATTTGCCACTTAAGCTGACCCCCGCTAATTTGTGGGTGGCAGGGACATCTGGGAGTGTCACCCCGTCTTACACTCGGCCTTCATGTTTTGACACCACATGAGCATTTGGGAATCTGGGCCAAGGTGTTCTCCAAACCCTTTGATCTTCAGAAGCGATTGAATCCACAGGGCAGAGCTCCCCACAAAACCCAGTGCCCGGAGCAGAAATCCTGGGGAGGAGCCTTGGCTGTTGTGTGTTCTGCCTGTCCTCCTCTCACTTCTCACTTTCCTGAGGAACCTTTCTCTTCTTCAGAAGAGGATTTCCTGATGAGGAAGGCATTGGTTGAAGGGAAGGTGAAGATGGGCAAATCTTTCTGGATCTCCTTTCCTACTTGTAGAAGGCTTTTTAAAAGATCAAGTACTGTAGCATCCCAAGGGCGTCGTAGTAGAGCAGTGTGGGACTAGACTGGGACTGGGATATCTGGATGTGTAGGAATTGAGGGAAGGAGTTCCTCAGTTTCCTTAGCTATAATAAGAGAGGATTGGATTTAGATAATAACTAGAAATTCACATAGAACATTAAAATATACAAAGCACTTTTCATGCATTACCTCATTGAGCCTAATAACCATGGGTTATAATACTCTTTTGTGTCATGGACTCCTTTGTAGTCTGGGGAAGACTTTGAACCCCTTCTGAGAAGAATGTTTCCAAATGCATAAAATAAAATAAAAAACCCCATAAGCTTTCAAAGGAAACCAGTTATATTGAAATACAGTTATCAAGATTTAAAACTCTTTTTTATAGCTGAAGACCTCCTGCCTAAAATAACCCTGGGAGGGAAAAATTTTACAGAATGGATCACTGAGTCAAATATCTAAGCAAGAATCGAGCCCATTCTTATTTGCTAGATGATCTGTTTTTGCCGGCTTTCTCGCTCTGAGATTCTGATTCTGCAAATATTCACAAACTGTATTCTTGTTATCATCAATCAATTAAGCCTTAGTAAAATTTATTTTTTTTTTTTCTGTAATCACTGAAATGCCTCCCCCATTTGATGGCAGAACAGCCCATGGCGTTGCTGGCTGGTCAGTGGGAGATGTCCCCGGATTGTTTGATTGCTGTTTCTCCTTGCCATTCATTCTCCCTTAGAAATTCATCTAGGTTGACAATGCTAAAGATGCCCTAAGTGGTTTACATCCATTTTGATAGCAAGAATTCATGGAGTCACATGCTTTGGATCCAATTAGTGATACAGATGAACCAGCGTGATTTGTTTAGTTTATGAGGGGGAAAATAGAATAATTTGTGTTTTTAAGTGTTTCTGAGAAATGAAGGCCTTCAAGGCAGAGAAAGAAAAAGCGAATCAGGAAGCAGAAGTGTAAATCAGATGCTTTTGAAATCACAAAAACTTCAATCTAGGCCATTAGCAATTGCTCTAAGGATGACTAGTATGAGGTGGAAGTGAGTAAGAGTGGGGGGGGTGTCTGGGGAGGGGAAGGAGGAATACCTATTTACTTACATGGTTTGTTGAATAGTCAAAGAGTACTTGGCTGTTTTGGACATGAGCTGCTCCGGAGAGATGCAGGTATGACATGAGCTCATACATTCCATTGGACTACCTCACTCATTTTGACACGATGCCATCACGCTGAGACTTCGGCTTCCTCCGGCCTCGTTTCGTCATCCTCCCCGTAACAAAATCGCCGTGCGTTTCCCAGTCCTGGGACCCGATTTCCACGAAAGTTGTAGTTAGTGGGCACGGGGATCCCGGCCAGGAGGCCTTGGAACAGAAACCGGTGCGAGCCAAGAAACTCAGGGCTCGGGCTTGTCACCCACTATTCCCAACCACGGAGCCTTCTCCAGGACATTCATTTATTCCTCCTGAATCATGTGATCGCTAAAAGGGCTACCCAGGATAACCTGGGACTGGGTGGTCAACTTAGGCTCCGGGTCTCCTTCTGTAGTCTCATCTGTTAGGGGGAATTAGGACTAAATTATCCAATTACAAAGAAGGAGAAGCTTGGAAATCTCTGTATATTTATCTGGAAATATATCATATTTCATATATATAGCCTATATATATCATATTTTTGAAATGTAGGGGAAAAAAATTCAGTAAAAACCAGCCAGCAGCTTCTAAACTTAGGGCCCAGAGCTCTCTAGGGGCTAGATGCCTTTTAAACACAAAGGTGGATTCAGTTGATATGAACCAGTTGCCAGGTGTAATGAGTAAACAGCACTGTTGCAGCCCCACTGTGTGGAGGCAGATGTGCTTGAAAACAGTAAATATAGAAATAAAAGGCAATTTCTGGGAAACATTTCTGTTTTTATATTTTTAAAACCGCGTGTTCAAACCAAATTTAGAGTCCTTTTGTTTTTAGTTGGGTGTTGTTGGTTTGAAGTATGTGAAAAAAGAGAAATTCTATAAGGGACAATCTGCAGAATCCTTTTTTCTTTTTTTATGCTCTCAATGTCAAATGTGGTTTCAATAGAAACCAAGATTGGCAGAAGCCCCTAAGTCTCAACCTTTTAAATTAATCACTTAAAAACACCCAAACTATTTTTTGCCATGGTGAAAGAGGAAGTCTCTAAAAAGGCAAAAGGGAAACATTTTAAATAGAACCCAGCATTGACAATTAAATTCATTTTTTTCCAGAAAGAGCATGTCTCACCCTGCAACTCATCAGAGTATTTTTAAGATTCCTGTCTCTGTAAACAGAGCTTTGAGATCCTCAGAGGAATGGCATTAGAGAAATGCAGGCTATTATCCACAGCGTGTGCTGCACATACCACATGATAGAATGCTTTTCAGCCTCCAATATTTGAGTCACTGGCCTTTTGTTTGCTGTTCTGTCCTGTAGCAATTTACAATCAAATGAGTTAAGTTTCCTCCGACACCCTCTCGGTATTGATTTCTGTGATTTCTGGTGTCAGACTTTGTTGGATGCTCTGAAAAACTTATTGGGATTTTTCAGGGACCTGCTGGAGCCAGTGCCCACCAGAGAGCCTCTCCTATCTGTGGGGTAGAGGGGCAGCCAGCTTTGCTTGCTGGCAAAGACCTTCTCTTTACAAAATGGGAAAAGCTTGTTAAATGGCGAGTCGATCCAACTGTTAGAGGTGTTTATCTTTACGGTGTTTTCCAAGACCATGACTGTTAAAAAAGAGAAGGTTACCGCAGGAAGGAAGGGACAAATTGAAAAACAGGAACATTTAGGCCAAAAGCAATTTACTTGGCCAGTAGCTGGGTACGTTTCCGTTGTTTTGTTGTTATGAATTGTTGTTCTTATTGGGATTATTTATCATGCGTATTGTTTGAAACCTTGCCCCACACCGGAACTTGCCCAGTTTTGTAACAGACAGAAGTGATTTTGCGATCATGGCCTAGTGATCTAGGATCTGAAGTGCTTTGTTTGGCCAGGAGCAGCTCATTAGCACAGGGGGTGGGGGATAATGCCCAGGTGGTGCCCACAAAGGGCATCAGACCACACGGGACTGTCGGCTCCCTGAACTGGCCTGGAATTAACACCCATGCTCTTGGGCCTCCCAGTGGCTGGGATTTCCTAAAGGTGACTATTTGTTCTTTTCACTGCATGGAGTAAGAAGAAATACTGACCAGTGGTACAGGAAATCCTTATTCAAATCATAGAGATCTTCAAATGATTAGCCAGAAGAACAAATGTGACTAATATGGGGAAGTGAGAATCAGGGGACTGAGACCTGTCTCTGGATATCTGTGGCCCCTGTTCAATAAAATTCACATTTACTGAACTCATAAAGATTGTCCGTGGCCAAATGTTTTGTGGTCCATTGGTGGTGCAGACATGGAGCTTCTTCCACCTCTAGAAAGTTCTCTGTTGATTACTCCAGGCAGGATTGTTAAAATAAAGTTTCCTTACATGAATGTGGGTAGATGGATGTGAATTACACACACACACACACACACACACACACACACACACACACACACACACACACACCTGCATCCTCTGTACATAATTGTGTGTGTGTGTGTGTGTGTGTGTGTTGTGTGTGTGTTTTGTAAATTTGTGGACAAGCTTAATGGTCTCTTAGAAATGAGAGATTAATAAAACTGGCTTGAGGCAGGCATGAATAAAATAGGGGCTGCCTCAGTTTCCCTGTGTGTCTTCCCTAGTGAAAACCAGTTTTTCTCTGGCACTAATGCACACACACACACGAAGGTCTGGGGCTCCTAAAAATGCCAATTCTTCTCTGGAGCAAAATGGTGGCTAACTTTTGTCTTCGAAGAGGATCAGATGACAAAATGAATCTAGAGTGTTTTTAAAACCTTGAAGCTCTAAGGCCTAGATTTTTAAATTGGGATCCAGACAGTCTAGGTTATTGAATTTCAATATAATCACTTGCTTTGTAATCCAATGTGTGTTATTTTTGCGTCTAATAATACTGTTTTGAGAATTGGTCCTTGAGTTTCACCAGTCTGACATTACACACAAAAAGTTGAAAGTTAAAGCCCCCTTTTGGGGGAATTCCCAGCAGTTTTATTAAGGAGGATATCGTCAGGTTCGAGGGTAGCTTGACTTGGGATGGTGATGGGGGGGAGGGGCGGGGTTTGAAAGAAGAAAGGAGCTAGCATTTATTAAGCGCCTGTGTGTGCCAGGTATTACCTCATTTGCCCTTCACAACAATCCCTCGAGGTAAGTGCTGTTATTACCCCCATTTGATATTAAGGAAATTGAAGCAAACAGGTTCAATGGCTTACCCAGGGTCACACAGCTAATAAATGTCTGAGGTTGGTCTCTTCCTGGCTCTAGGACTGGATGGTGCTACCCAGCTGATAAAGGGGGTGGTCATCTGAGAAAGAATATTTAAAGGCTGAAATTCCTCCCCTTTAACCCCTGTAACTTCCCTCCCACCACACACACATTTCTTACATATCTGGGGAAGAAAGGCCTGGCTCACCCTTCATTTCTAAGACTTCCTGCTGTCATTTTATTAAAACATGGTCTCCTCAGATCTCAAAGCCACCCCGAAGCCGGAGTGGTCTCTAGTGTTACGCCCCTCAAAGTGACGTTGTGGGGGAATGACTAAACCTGACAGGGAGGAATCATTTAGAACCCAGTGTGGCACTGGGCTTGAGATGATCCTTTAGGCAGCCAGTGGCGAGCAGAACTTTGACCACTCACCAGACTGAACTTCCTTTGAATCTGGCTAGCAGCTAAGAAGCTGGTTTACCATCATAGTCTCTGAGAAGCCACTGGCTCCAATCCGTACTTAGGTTGATCACTCTTTACAACAGTGGTCCTCAAACTTTTTTAAATAGGGGGCCAGTTCACTGTCCCTTAGACTGTTGAAGGGCGGGACTATAGTAAAAACAAAAGCTCACACTCTTGTCTCCATCCCTCAGCCCATTTGCCATAACCAGACGGGCCGCATAACCGTCCTCAGCACCACATCTGGCCCGCGGGCCGTAGTTTGAGAACCCCTGCTTTACAACATCCTCAATAAATAATCATTCACATTTGACTTGAAGGTTTTTAGTGATGGGGAACTCACTAACTATGGAGGCAGCCCATTCCAATTTTTAGGAAGTTCTTCCTGGTCAAAATCTAGAGATTTCTTTAGTTCTCCCCTAATTTGATCTCCTGGGGCTCAGCAATGCTAGTATAATTTTCACCTGACACACCTTCCAGTACCTCATATCTCTTTCCTCCCAAATTCAACACAACTTAAGCATTTTCTGCCATTCTTTCAAATATATATAGGTAAGGGATACGTTGGGACAGGTAGGGGGAGGAGGCAAATCATCCTGATGGGTCTGTTGGCAGTCACAACTGGCAAAGATTAGGAAAAAGGCCAGGACGTCCACTTTTCTATCATGCCTTAGCAAATAAGAAAGAGTGCCCTTTATTAAAGGATGTGGATCATTAAAGATCTAGCGTTTATGTAGCGTGTTTAAGGACTTTGCAAATAGTATCTCATTTTATCCACACAACAATCCCAGGAGGTGGCTACTGTCATTATTCCCATTTTCAAGATAAGAAAACTGAGGCAGACAGAGACCAAGTATGTGAGGGCATCATTTCAGTCCCCCTTCACTCGTTAACTTCCTAAAGATGACAATTTTTTTTCCCTCTTGTCCCACTTAAAAGTTAATTCTTTTATTTGTTATTTATTTGAATTCTTGGACTTGGATACGAGTCCTTGTTGGTGAGTGTGTAACTTACTCTGCCTTTCTAAGTATTTAAGCACCTCAAGGCATGTAGTAACTGGCTGATTCTTCAAATGCTTTGACCTGTCAGACAGGTGGTCTCTCCTTGGGAGGCAGGACCAAGGTATTATGGTTAGAATTGTACCAGAACTAAGAGCAGGAGCTACCACAGGCCTTGGGGCAGGGGTGACTTATTTTGTTTTGAATTTTTTCCTCATTGCTTCTAAAGAGACATTTTAGGGCCAGGCCCAGTTTTCTGTTATAGTCTGCTCTGGCTTTATTTTGGGGACTGACACGTGAGTGTACCTAGTACAACACAGGTAATAAAGCTTTAGCTCTCGGGCCAATTGCAGTAAATTGTGGGAACGAGTCTGTTCCTCTCTGGTGTCACCTCCCCGAGATACGAAAATCCTCGGGGTGTCAGATTCACGGAACAGGGCATGGAGTCTTAGCCAGACTTGGGGCAAGAGGTCAGGGTCAGCAAAACAATTAGGATGAAATCACCGGCCCTATTAAGAAGGTGGATAACGCTGAGTGGCCTCCCTGCCAGCCTGGCAACTCTTGGGGCTCATCCCACACTCCCACACTCGGGGCTAGTCACGGCTCTGTGTTTACATGAGTAATGGAACTGCAGGGGGAGGGGAGTTGTAAGCAGAGAGCCCAGACTCCAAGGGCTCATTTGGAGGAAAGCTGACATCCACGCCGAGGCAGCCCGAGCGGTCCAGGGATGTAGTAGTGGGCAGTCCCATGCTGCGGGCGGCTGGCATTCATGAGCCCAGATAGAAATCAGACCGATGCTTGGCGATTGGAATGGGTAAATCATTACTTTCTCTTTGCTTCATTCTGGGACGTGTTTTCCTCGGATCATGGATTCAGGCGAGGCTTCTGAAAGAATTTCAATTTTGGGAAGGGGAGAAGGAGAGGGACAGGAACTGGGGACTAGTAAACAACAGTAACATCAACAACAACACAAAACCCCAACAACCTTTCCCCCCCCTTTTGTGATCATCGTCATTATCCTCCCTAGAGATAAGGCAGTTTCCCCCTCAAATTGGAAAAGTCAAATTAGTAGCCTTCATTGTATTTGCCAAATTTGCTTCGGATGTGAGATGCCCCCAAAGTCACTGTTACCTCTGTGGCCAAAAGTTAGCTGAACAATAGTTAGGAAAGACTGGAGGGAGGGCTCTCTGGAGTTTGTCTAATCCTCCCTTAAAGGAAGGCATGGCGGGGCTACCTAGAGAAACCAGTTGTTTTTGAGTGAGCTTGTTACTTTGTGCCTCTTAAGTGAGCCTGATGCTGCTTAAGTCTGCTTCCCCATGGGAATTCAGTGCAGGAGCTTATGCCGGACAGTGGTGATGCTAAATCAACATCTGTCTTCTCTTCCTCCCTTTATGTGGGTCTTACAGGGAATTAAGTTTGACATCAGGGATGAAATAGGACTTTGATTTGCATCCCGGGTACGGCCCTTTTCCAAAAAACTTGAAGACTTGAACTGGTCTCAACATGGGCCGGCGGGGAGGTTGGGGGGCACCTTTCAGGGGAGGGTGACTTTAAACAAACCTCAGGATTTCCATAAAACTGGTCCCTGAAAAGAGTCGAACATGCTGGATCAGATGCCTCTGCCAAATATGTTAAATATGTTGATTGTGCTAACCACAGATTAGTAAAGTGCATTCAATACTGTCCGGGCTGTTTTAGTGAATGTCTTTTATGTGTGTGCATGTGTGTGTGTGTATTTATGGGTTTATTTGTGTATGTGTGTGTGTGTGTGTATATATATATATATATATATTATTTTTGAGTTTATATGTGTGCAGTATGTATATAAGTATGTATATGTGTATGCATGTATGGGTTTATATGTGTGTATATGTATGTTGAGGTGTATGTGTTATTTGTGGGTTTATATGTGTGCATATATATGTGTATGTATGCGTATATATTTATATGTATTATTTGCGAGTTTATATGTGTGCATATATATGTATATGTGTAGGTAATATTTATGGATTTATATTGTGCATATATGTATATTGTATGGGTTATTGATGGATTTTTGTGTTGTGTGTACATATGTGTACGGTGTGTATGTATTATTCATGTGCGTGCATATATGTATATAAGTATGTATATGTATTTATGGGTGTATATGTGTCCATATATGCATGTATTGTTTTGAGTTTACATGTGTGTATGTATGTGTGTATATAAGTATGTATGTGTATGTATGTGTTTGTATGTGTATGTACATTATGTTTAGGTGTATGTGTTATTTGTGGGTTTATATGTGTGTACATGTGTATATATATATATGTATATACATGTATAATTTGTGAGTTATATGTATGCATATATATGTATGTGTGTAGGTATTTATGGGTTTATATTGTGCATATATGTATATTGTGTGGGTTATTGATGGATTTGTATGTTTGTACATGTGTGCTGTGTATATGCATCATTTATGTGTGTGCATATATGTATATAAGTGTGTATATGTATTTATGGGTTTATATGTGTACATATATGTATGTATTCTTTTTGAGTTTACATGTTGCATGTGTATATATATATGTATGTGTATGTATTATTTATGGATTTATATATGTGCATATGTGTATGTTGACTATATGTTTATTTATTATGGGTTTTATATATATGTATATATATATATATGTATGGATTGTTTATGGGTTTATATCTGTGCATGTATATACATATATGCATATGTATATAATGTATTATTTATGGATTTATATATGTGTTATGTATTGTTTGTGGGTTTATATGTATGCATATATATGTATACATGTATGTGTATATATATATTATTTATGAGTTTATATGTGTGCATGTGTGTATATATATATATATATATATATATATATATATATATATGTACATATATGAGTATGTATTATTTGTGGGTTTATATGTGTGGATATATTTATATATGTAGGTATGTATATATGCGTGTGTAAGCATTTGCATATTATATGTGTATATTTTTATATTTGTGCATATATATGGATGTATATGTATGTGTATATCAAATATATATTTATATATAGTTTTTATATATCTATAGTTTTTATAAATTGTTATATTTGTATTTAATTTGACACGCATCTACATCGTTTGAGAAACTGTAGCTACTTTGAGAAACTTTCTAAGGCAGATGTTTTCAAAGGCTCACGCTGCCGTGACCTCCCAAATAGGCTGCTTGATCACTTAGGTTTGTCAGAGCCAGAACAGAGTGTGTTACAGTCTGGTTCAGAGATGATTTCCAACCCTGGATGTTTCTACAAAGATATCTTTTCCATCTGTGGGGAAATGCATTTTCTTTCTGTCAACGTCCTTTAGAGACAAAGGGCTTGCTTTTATATTAATTAGATATGTTAAAGTATAATAGATTAGTCTTGGGAAATGGGGTACGGTGGTTTCTAGTCTACGCCAATACAGCCCATCAGAGTGAGTGACTCCTAATGAGAGGTGGCTTGGTACAGATGTGTACATTTCTATGAACAATTACAGGGGATTGATTTTGAGCCTGGCTTGGTTGTTTAAGAAAACAAACCCATGTAAATGAAAATGACTATAAATTGTTCTCCATTTGTTTGCAGCGCCAAATCTTAAAGGAAGGCCACGCAAAAAGAAATCATGCCCTCAGAGAAGAGATTCGGTAAATGGCGTTAAGGATTCCAGCAATAATTCAGATGGAAAAAGCATTGCCAAGGTACAGTCATTCATTCAGACCTACTCATTTTGTTAATCTTTCTGTTTCTCTTTCTAAAAATCTTTCCATCTTCTTTCTTGATACAGTTTTCCATTCAGAATCTGAATTTTGGCATCCTAAGCCATTGGGGGGGTGTCTTGGGGTGTGTTGGGGTGTGGGGATCAGAGAGAGAGAGAGAGAGAAACTTGACATTCTGATTAGTCAACAGAAAGGCTTTCCACCTCCAGCTTTGACTGTTGGGTAAAGGGACTGTGATTAGCAACCACGTCATCAAGGCTGAGATTTCACAGTTGGGGACACAATGACATAGTTTACTCTTACTATATCAAAAATAAACCAGCTGAGCCATTGTCTCTCTCTTTTCCCCCTCCCATGTACTCTTAAATATCTTTCAGAGATTAACAGAGGATGAATTAGAAGATCTAAATTTAGTCATTGTAATTGTGTTTCTTCTCAGGTCACCCCCAAATTATGCTAGAGTCATATTTTGGATCTGAGTAGGAGAAAGGAACATGGGAGTGAAAGCCAAAATCCCAAGCTAGACCTTTGGGATCTCGTTTCTTGGCCATGAATTACATAGAACTCTGAAAAGAGATGTTTATATGAGTTTATTCTCATTGACGTGGAGAGTAAAGGGGTCAGTTTATATTTGTAGACTTCCCTCTTCAGGTTTTGCTGGTGTAGGTCAGATTTCAATAGCTCAGTTTACCAGTTATTTGTTCCAGGTATTTGGCTTGGATGACATTTTATGCCAAAGACAGTTATGCTTTTTCTCCTTAAAAACAAAGCCAGCCATCCTAATCAACTCTGTAAGGCTAGAATTAAGGGCCAGATTTCAACAAACTATATTTCTAGAGCCAAATTCTGAATCCTTGAAGTCTCCAGGAGGGAAATAGGAGGTTGGCCTCTGTGACACATCCTTCTAAGTGACCCATCCTTCCCAGAATTTCTAATCATAGCTCATGTTGATGTAGCACATTGGGATTTCTAAAGTGCTTCCCTCACACTCAACCCATATAATCGATATTGACTCAATCTGCATGACTGTCTCACCAGAAAGCCCAAATTTGGGAGGGAAAGGGAGGGAGTAGGAAAGAAGAGGGGGAGAGAGAGACAGACAGAGAGATAAAGACAGACAGAGACAGAGAGAAGGAGAGGAGGGAGAGACACACAGAGAAAGAGATATTATTATGTAACACGAATTCTGCTAAGTGCTAAAAATCTAAATGCAAGCAAAAAAAAAAAAAAATCAATACCTGCCCTCAAAGAGCTTACATTCTAATTGGGGTAAGAAGAGAGAAAGTGGAAAAGTCTAGAAAGTCAGAAGTGGAAAAAAATGACTTGGACCTTTCCTAAGATGATGATCTCAGACGGAAACTCACCAATCAGAAGAGGAGGCCATAGGGCAAAGGTGTTTGGAAGCATCTCAGAGATCATCTAGCCTAATTTTTTCATTTTAATAAATGAGGAAACTGAGATTGAGAGAGAGAGGAAATGACTGCCCCAGATCCCCTGGAAGAACCAGAATCTCCATCCTGAATCCATGATCCATGGATTTTTCTCTAGCTTCCTATTGAGAACAGATGGCAAGTCCTTTGTGATTATCCATCCTAAGCATCCCATGACTGGGATGTTTTTCAGCCAAGGGGCTGAGTGGAAGCAGAGGGTCTGTTTTAATTCCTGGTCAAGAGCAAATCAGGCCTCTTCTCCTTTTGTCGTGATTGATGACAAATTCAAGAGAGGTGTTTCTCGGGGGGTTGGGTACCTTTGTCTTTACCTCTGGGGGAGGTTCGATCTTGACGCTTTCTTTCTTAAGGTTTGCAGTGGGGTTCATGAGAGAATGAGCATAAGGTAATTGAGAGAGACATCAAGTAGAGCAGCTTGGTTCCCTGTGATGTGGTTTGCAAGCTCTGACAAGATACCACCGAATGGGGCCAGGCGGTTTCAGAACACGAGCGCTCGGCAGGGCCCGGCCCCACCAATTCCAGGTTTTGGCAGCCCGCCCCCATGCCTTTGGTGTGACATCACAGGTATAAGGCAGTGTATTCTGTACCTGAGCCCAGCTGGAGCTCTCCCTCCAGTGTCATTTACAGTCACCACCAAAATATGCTGCCTGAGAGTCTTGCAAAATCATGACAATTGACTGAGCCCTCCTCGGTCTCTTTCCCTCTGCTTGGGAAAGTGACACACGAGGGTGTGAAGTTCTGTTTATAGATGCTCCCCAAGTGCTTCCTCTCAGAAGTGTATCAGTTTACTGACCTGGGTGACCATGGTGGTCAGGTCATCTTGGATTCCAATAGCCTTGCTTGGAGTTTGAATATGGGCCTTTTCCTAATGTCAAGATTTTGGGTTAACACTTTGGAGCTGAGTTATCTAGTCTCAAAACTTGTGAGACTTAAAGACCCAGCTTCTATTTCAAAAGCTGCCTGCTTAGGAAATACTAATGATTGGAATATAATAATAATAATGATAATAATAATAATAATAATAATAACAATAATAACTAAATTTTAAAATTTAAAATAAAATATTAAATAATAACTAAAATGTTATGCATAGTGCTCATCTTGCAAAGTACTTTTTATATACATTCCTTCATTTGATCCTCATTGGGGGAGATATTATCTCCATATTGCAACTTAGAAATGAAGTGACTCGCTCACAGTCATATAGCCAGGGAGTGTCAGAGGCAGGAATTGAAACCGGTTCTCTCTTGACTTCCGGTGAGCCAGACTAGCCACTGTTCCATGGTGGAACCCATCAACTGACAGGCATTTTCTAAATATCTGTTATGTGCTTGGCATTGAATATGGAAACAAAAATGCAACTGCCCTTGCCCCTCAAAGAGCTTACGTAACTCTCATTTTGTCACAGTTAATGATTTATAGAAGACTTTCTTACAATGATTCCGTGATGGTGATACTGTAAGAATTATGAGATCCATTTTGCAGATGAAAAAACTGAGTCATCACAGAATGATAGATTCTTAGAACCAGAAAGGACCTTAGAGATTATAGGAAATGTCTGGTTCAAGCCGGGGGTGAGGATGTTGGGGTGGAGAAGAAGGGGACAGTTAAAGAACAAATGGAGAGATCTTGAAATCTAATTTTGCCCAGCCATGTGATTCCACACGTGGTTGTTTGTTTTGGTGGGGCAGGAAAGAAGTGAAATGATTTTCTCATGATCACCCACCTAGGAAGTAGCAGAGCTGGATGGTGCAGTGGATAGAGTACTGGGCCTGAAGTGAAGAAGAGTTGAATTCAAATTAAGCATCAGATACAAATTAATTTGTGGGACCCTGGACAAGTCACTTGCTTGTAGGAATCAAATCAATCAATGCTTAATAAGTACCTACATGTGTCAGGCACTATGCTGAGTGCTGGAGATATCTAAAAAGAAGCAAAAGACAGACACTGACCTCCAAGAGCTTACAATTGAATGGGAAAGACAATAAACTAATGTATACTAACAAGCTATACAGGAAAAATTGGATATAATTAACACATGGAAAGCACCACTATGGAGAGGAGTTGAGGAAGGCTTCCTGGAGAAGGTGGGGTTTAGTTGGGACTCAAGGTAAACTAGGGAGATTGATAGTCTTCAGTTTTCACTCATCACATAACATTAGAGTTGGAAAAGGCCTTAGGGATCAGCTAGGTCTAACTCTGGTGCCATAGTACACAGAATGCTGGACTCAGGAACTGACTCCCATATTCCAAATCCAACCTCACACCCCTTAGTATAAATCATGTGACTGAATACAAGTCATTTAATTCTATTTGCCTCAGTTTCCTTAACTGTTAAATGAGAGGGAGAAGGAAATGGCAAATCCGTCCAGTATCTTGACAAGAACCCTCAAAATAGGATCACAGAGAGTCAGACATGAGAGGAAAATGACTCAACGATTAGATTTCTCGATCTCGTTTGAAAAGGAGATGCCCAAACTAGCTGATCACTTAGTTCTAGCCCCAACTCCTGTGATCTGTGAGGATTTTCTAATGGGAAGATCACAGTGTCCCGGGCTTCACAGAAACTCCATCCCTTCCTTCCACACATGCTTTGATGTCAGCTTTCTTCAGTACCAGTTGACCACCAGGAAGGTTTGCTTTCTGAGTCATCAGGTATGCTCTATTTGTGGTCACAAAGAACAGGCTTCTCATTTAAAAGCCAGCATCAGAAGTAGAAGCTATTTGAGGGGAGTAGGAGGGAGTTGGCTAACACCAGAATTGAGGAAAACTGCCTCTTCTAGTCCATTAAGTCTAACAGTCACACCTTAAAAATCACGAAGAAGTCTTTTGTCTCAAGGCCAATATAGGAAAACATGGAGAGAAAGCAGGTTCTGTTCCTAACCACAGAAAATAACAGAAAGAGTTCGTTTGTGGCATGGAGAGGGAATCGACCTGTTATTTCATTGGGAGGAAGAAAATTCCCTCCACCAGTGCAGGTTGATGTCTTTGCAATCTTTGGTCTTAGAAAGTTAGTTGCTTTAGAATGCTGAGAGGTGGTGATTTGCCCAGAGTCACACAGCCTTTATGAGTCAGATGCAGGGTCAAGAGGGACTTTATTTTATATACCCACTAAGCCAAATCTTTTTTTTTTTTTTTTTTTTTTTTTTTTTTTTTTTTTGAGGCTAGGGTTAAGTGACTTACCCAGGGTCATACAGCTAGGAAGTGTTAAGTGTCTGAGACCAGAGTTGAACTTGGGTACTCCTGAATTCAAGGCTGGTGCTCTATCTACTTCGCCACCTAGCTGCCCCCCAAGCCAAATCTTAATCTTAAAGTATAATCTGGGGATCCTGGGGAAGAGAGATCCTAGAGCCATCAGGGGGCCCATAAAGTCAAAATTATTTTCATAATAATACTAAGATTTTAACTTCTTAATGGTAAAAATATCTAGATATAACCACATAAACAAAATTTCTTTGTGGTGGGAGTCTTCAATAATTTTTAAGTTTCCACAGAGTCCTGAGTTCTAAAAGTTTGGTAACTACCTCACGAAGGTCTGTTCTTGGTTGTTTGTCATAATGCATGAAATTTTTATTCAACTGGAACTTTCAATGGTTCCCTATTACTTCTAGTATAAAATATATCACTCAGCTTGGTATTATAAGGCCTGTTACCCTCCATACAGTCTATATTGTTTCCTACTGGAATGGTTAGAACCCAGCATTCTATCACCAGCTTCTATATCTTTATATGGTAGCTGACTTGCCCTCCCTTCCCAACTGTACCTCTCAAAGTCCCCATTTTCCTTTAAGATTAAGCTTAGAAGGCAGCAAGGTGGTGTAGTAGATAGAGCATTAGCCCTGAAGTCAGGAGGACCTGAGTTCAAATCTGCCCTCAGACACAACACTTCTTAGCTGTGTGACCCTAGGAAGTCACTTAATCCCAATTACCTCATCAAAAAAAAAAAAAAATCAGCTTAGATACAATTCCCTTCAGAAGTCTGAAGCTTATCCCTCCCTGGTTTTCATCAAGTCCTCCTTACTTAGATAAGCTTGTGCTTGTTGGTCTTTGTGCTTACTGTATTTCCCAAGGAGAATGTAATTGCCTGTGCCAGGCAATAAAGATATTCAAAGACTACAATGTATCTTGCCCTCAAGGAGTTTACATTCTATCCAGGAAACAAGACATGTGCATGTAAGTAGATACAAAGTATGTATATACAGTGTTGCTTAATACAGGAGTCCACAATCCTGGGTAGAGAGCCCAAATCAACCTTTTCTTCCACTGAAGGTTTTTGCCTGATTTATCCACGTGATTATTTCATTTCTCCCTGTGCATCATCTGTAACTGATTCAACTGCTTGAATATCTGTGAGAAGAATTGTTGTCCTCTTATATTGGAAAAATAACCTAAGATTTGGGATTAGGTTTGTTTTGATTTGGGTTTTTTTGGTTTTGTTTTAAATTTCTCCATTGTATACATCACCATTTTAAACTCTTACTGCCTTGAATTTAATTAGAACATCTCTCCAAATTGCAAGTTTTGACTACCAACTTAATATTTTGAAAAATCACTCCTAGGGTGTCACATGATGTCGATTATAGACTAGAGTGATTTTATGATTTAAATAAAGCCTTTAAAATTACAGATTTCATCAGAGGTTCATACCCAATCCCAGTTACAGCGATGGGGAATAATGGCAAGGTAAAATTTCACATGGCATAAGTCTCTGTATAATGTTACAAGGAATGAAAGTTTAGAAAGAATGCAAGTGATAGATTTCCTTTGGAAAAAAATATTTAATCCCATTACCACAGCTCTTAAAAAATTAAAATGTGACCTAAAAGCCCAGCTCAATAACTTGTAGTGTGGGAAGTATTATTTTTCCAGTACCAGGCTAAAGATATTAAACTAGCACAGTCACTCTAGGGAATAAATGATGAAGAAAACTCTTACAGGGGATATGTTTCCATTTAATAAATAATCATGGCCTTTTACATTCTTCATACTTTGAAAGGAGAAATCAGTCCTGAGCCGGAGATGGAACAAGCAGAAGAAAATGTAGGATATTTTTTTTCTCATCATTCGCTTCCCGTCCTCTGTCTGTATTAGATCTGGGGCTATCGACAATATGAGAATATCGGAATACAGAAATTCCTCCTAGACTCACATGGCTGAAAATCTGACCTCTTATACTTCTTCCTTTACAATTAAAATAGCCCAGCAGCCTAACATTGTACTGAAGAGTCAATCATCAAAGGCAGTGGGGATGGAATATTAGGTCAGCTGCACACGATGCTAAGCTCTGTATTCTCGGTAATGTGTGTGTGTGTGTGGGGGGGAACATCTGGTCAGTGTGCAAAGCTTCCCTCCCTCCATTTACAGAGCTTTTCATGAACTTTTTTTTTTTTTCCTTGGGTGACCTAGAGTCTTTTTAAATGGAAGTTAGCATCCCTTATTGTACCCTCAGAGCTAACTGGAAAGCAGAAGCAATCATAAAAACATATTATCTTCTTTACTTGCTGAGAGGGCAATTCAGGCCTCACATTTGAGGACTGATCATGAGTTACCCCCATGTGGTGACCAGCCTAGTTTTTCTCTGTTTAGGATCATATAATTTGATGATGGGAAGGGACAGTGGAGGCCATCTTGACCAAACTTTTCAGCTTCTAGATGCAGAACTGAGGACTAGACAGAGTGAATGATTTGGCTGGACAGACACAGTTGACAAAGAGCAGAGCCAAGATTTGAATGCAGATCTTCAGACTCCATGCTTCTTTCTACTGTACTGTATAAATTCTAACATAAGTATAGAGACTTGTTTTCAAGTATAACACTTATTAGATCAGATTAATTTTTTTCAAGTATAACACTTATTAGATCAGATTTATTGAACCAAGGCATTTAATTTCTAGAGACCTCAGTTTCCTTATATTTAAAATAAGCAAGTTGGACTAAATCATCTATAAGTCAACTTTTGATAATCTAGAAGATAGAGATAGACAGAAAGATTTATAATTCTGGATGTCTTCTTATAGAAAGAATCACAGAGTTAGTGAGACCACATGGTCCAAACCTCTCATTTTGTAGATTGGAAAATGGTGGGCTGGACTTAGAAAGGATGAATTCAAATCCCACCCATGATACTATCTGTCAAGTCTTAAGCCAGATCCTTATCCTTCATTATCCTCATCTATGAAATGAAAGTGTTGGACAAGAGGGCCTCTGATAGCCAGCTGTGATTCTGTGTGTGATCTTGGATAAATCCTTTCTCATCTGTGACTCAGTTTCCTCATCTGAAGAACAGAGGTTGGAACAAACCTTATTTCTTTTGGGTCTTGGACCCCTTTGACAATCTATCAAAGCTTAAGAAGCATTCTCAGATTAATGGTTTCTTGAAAACATTCATATAAAAGGAAATGCTAAATTTTAGTTAAGGGTTAGTGGAAAATAAATATGTTTCCCTTATACAAGTTCACCCTGCCCATGAAATCTGTCCATAGACCCTTTACCTCAGGCTATGAATTCCTAACTAGATATATTTTAACATCCCTGATGCCTCAAGCCCCACAGTGCCCATTTCTGCGGCTCTCTTGATGTGAGTTGCTGGAGTTTTCTGGAGAAATGGAGTGTGTGTGTGTGTGTGTGTGTGTGTGTGTGTGTGTGTGTGTGTGTGAGTGTGTGTGTGTGTGTGTGTGTGTGTGTGTGTGTGTGTGTATGTGTGTCAGTCAGAGTGCACCACCAAAATGGGGGCTGTGGCTTGGGAAGGTTAGATTGCCCAGTAGCACAAGGGGCTAGAGTTGCTTTGCAAAAATGAAAGAAACTGCATCTGGCACCTGGAAAACTTTCCCACCAGATGGCAATGATGTTTTAGGTTGATATTCCCATAAAAAGAAAGAAAAGAAAAGTACTTAAACCCTCAAAAACAGTTCCCATGTAGAGATGACTCCAAGAGCTGGATGTGTTCCCTGTTTGGATGGTTAACTGGCCTCCGGTGGAATTTGATTGGTTCCTCCTTCCTGCCCTGGGAACGTTCGGGCTCCAGCTTGACTCTGAATACGCTCTCCAGGCCTGTATTAGGTTTGATGTGGTGCGTCTTCCCCTTTCCAGGTGAAATGCGAGGCCAGATCAGCCTTGGCCAAGCCCAAGAATAACCACAGCAGCTGTAAAAAGGGCTCCAATGAGGAGAAATCAAAGGTTGCCATTGGGGAAGAATGCCGGGCAGAGGAGCAGGCCTTCCTAGTGGCCCTTTACAAGTACATGAAAGAAAGGAAGACGCCAATAGAAAGAATTCCCTATTTAGGGTTTAAGCAGAGTAAGTACAATTTTTTGCCTCTCTTTTTCTTACTGCATTTCAGAACTGTTCAGATTTCTTGTGAATTAAAAAAAAAAATAAGCATTTCCCAGAGATTAGGCTCAAGGCCTAATTTGGGGCTGACGATGTCCGTTTACACTGGACCCTGCCCCACGTCACCCGGCCAGGCATTCCTCAGCCTCTTCCCTCTCAAGCGCTCCTTCCGGGCCAGTTGCAAAGAGATATTTATAGGCTTCAATCCACTGATTATGACTGGAAATAGACATGTTGAAAATTTCTCATTTTCTGTTTTGTCAAACCGTAGTGTCTGTAATGCTTTTCTCCTGAGATAATAAGATGACGTAGCTTTATCAGGCACAGATGTTGCCTGTGAAAAGACAGATATTAAGCTAGGGCATTGAAAGATGGATCAGAATAGCCACAAAGAAAGAGGAGACTTTTTTTTTTTTTTTTCCCAGCAAACTCTCCCTATTTGTTGGGCGATAACGTACAATACATGGCTGGCTTCAGAAGAAATAAGGAGACAGTTCAGGACAGAGGGTCCAGTTTTGAAGGACTTTAACATGGAGATTTGAAGTGTCAAAGTTCATTTGCAACTGATGGGAAAATCCTAGTTAGCAGAATCCTACCCGAGGAGGAGAGAACGCATCTCCCACGTTCACAGCCGGGTGGCTCCATGTCTTAGTTGCCCAGGGAGTCAGTGGTACACAAAAGAGAAAGCTCCCAGCTTTCCAATATCCCTTTCTCCCAACATATCTTCCTAGATTAAAACCATGTGTCATTTTGATGAAGAATGTCAAACCTGTGTGTTTTACATAACAATTTACATACCTAATAGCAATTGGCACTGATTGCAACCCAACTCTCGCAGCCATTATAAACTTATATAACTACGAATGATTACAATGTTTGTCTGAAAACTGGTTTCTGAAAATAGAAGTGAAATTAATGTACTATGAACAGCTTTGCTGCATAATGCATTGACTCAGATTAAATCAAGGCCTAAGCAAAGCTCTTGAGTGCTCTGAAAAAAGTACAAGGTTCAATGAGGCTTTGAGAACGTGATGTGTCAAAGAGTGTTTTATTTTTATTGTATTCCTCATTTCTACTGCCAAAGAATTACTCGAAATTCAGATTTGGGGGAAGAAGGGGGGCCTAGAATACTCAGTCCGTGGCACATTCCGCTCAGACAGACACAGTTATTAACTGTTCACTGGAGTTGCTGAGCATCCTGAACACGGGTTAACATCACAGGGAAAAAAAAAATTAGAAAAAGCAATATCCAACATACAGATGGCCAGAGGCTGAGCGAGCACACACGGCAAACTCACCTCGGAATTCTCTCTGTGAATGAAAGAAGGCCTTCAGCCCGTCTGCTATATCTGCCACATGGCTACCGACTCTGGTACTGTAGTCACTGAGAGTCCCCACACATGTCTGAAATACAGGATGGGCCTTTAACGTGGTACTGCCATCCGTTAGTCTAGTCTGAAAGCAATAATATATGAAAATAGCTGTTATCTATTGATTATGGTCTTTTCTCTCCGAGAGAGTCATAATATATTACTATTTAATCAATGGCTTCTTCACAGGAGCTCGGTGAGTAAGTCCACTTTTAAAATCACACACTTTTTCCAAGGACAATTGAGCAATAGGATTCTGCTGTCAGACTGATGGAAACAGGACTCAAATTATCCTTTTCCTGATCCTAAATGTAGAATCATTTCCGTAGCTGTGTATTAATGTTTCTTAAGACATATTGTAAATCATCCCATATCCTGTTGTTGAATGAATGAATGCCCTTTGGTAAACTGTTTCCCAAATAGGCCTCTCTCTCTCTCTTTTTCTCTCCCTCCCTCCCTCTTTCTCTTCCTCCCTCCCTCCCTCCCCCCCCTCTCTCTCTGGGGTGGATTAGCACGCCTATTTCTCTCTTCTCAGTTTATTTATTTATTTTTTTTAATGTTTAATTGAAATTTCTCGGAAGTACATTAATGCAATGCTTATCTAAATACTTATTGTCCCTCTAACAGTCAACCTTTGGACTATGTTTCAAGCTGCTCAAAACCTGGGAGGATATGAAACAGTAAGTGTTTAAATAACTTAAATGAAATAATTGTGCAATCTCACTTTCCCTTTTTTTGACCAAAATGGGAAAGAAGCAAAAGTCAGCAACCATAGACTGGCTTTTCAAATAGCTCTACCCTTTGGGGGTTTCTTGGGCCACTCTTGGAAACGGTCCCAATTAGTCCCAGGTTTGGCAAAATTGTAAACTTGTCGTAAAAAATGACAAGTGGAAAACATATGGAACTCTTCCTTGTCTAGGAAATCAGTTGGGTCTGTGATTTTTCCCCATGTTGAGAAAGGCTTATTATTATACAAGAGGCCAAGCTGGAATAAAAGAAATTCCACTTGGCAACATACCTGACATCTGTTCATGTCTAATATGGGAAATGTATTAAAGGCTTTCAGAAGTAATCAGTATTGGCCATTCAGGAATAATATGCAGCAGAATCTCCTCTTATTGCTAGCAAACACAAAAAGGCTTTATTAGACAAGGGTCAATGCCACATAAACAGGAAGTGATCAACCTAATTCAGAAAAGACTCTGACACTTTTTATCGGCTAATTCTATCTGACAGGAACAGGTTATTTTTAGCCCAGAGGAAAATTTGATGGCCACGGATTTTGCAGCATATTTTTTTTTAAACGTATAAAATGTTAAAGCAACAAACTTAGATTAAAATCTTGAAATCAGAAGAAAGAGCTGCATTAATACAGCCCACAGAGATGACATCTGCAATAAAACCAATTGACACAGGAAGATGTCGTCACTGGAAATGCTTTCTTGTGCACACAGTGATCAGATTAAGTTGTGCAGTTTCTTCAGAAATTGAATAAGAAATTTTTTTAGAGAAGTAATCTGGGTTATCTCTGTTTGGTAATAAAATGACAATAAGAGACACAAAATCAAGAAAATAAAATTCATTTTAGCCCAAATATAATAACTAGTGTTTTGTTTTTTGCCAAATAAACCTATTGTTTGTGGAACAAACTAATGTCACGGTTAGATGCAGGGAGCTAGAGGACAGGGAAAAGGTGACAAACTGTGTGACACAGATAGATGATCCCGTATTTATAGGATATATAGCTGCTGAGCATTCTGCCTTGGAAATCTTTGATAGATTTATGTGTATGTGCCCATATATAAATTCATTTTATATATGGTATATGCATGTTTATAAGGAAATATAACATATAAAAATCTACATATGAATTGCATATAGAATGTGCATTTCATAGGGCCCGAGGAACTCACAGTGTTTATTTTCTCAAGTGTCCTGAATACAAGATAAACAATGTAATTATTACACATGGATAACTCTGTTGATAGAAGTAGTAGAGAGGCTCCAACCTTGACTTTATGATTACTACGTTAGTAAGATACTGTGCTAATTATAGCCTTCATCTATGTGAAAAAGATGGTAACTTGTTCAGAGTGAATCCTATAGATTTCAATCTTAACCCTGTGATCCAACCTATATTGTAAAAGACAGGGATAAATATTTTCTATAAATTGAGAAAGCAAGCTCCCACACGGTCTTACCATGACCCCTCATCACAATTCGGGGGTGGTCCTGGGTTCTTATAAGCTGTGCCAATAATATTCAAGGTCTGGCAGGTCCCACCTCACTGAAAAGAACTCAAGTATGGGTCTGATGATCCTCTCTGTGTATGAGTGGTGTCCAAGGATAGGTCTTGCTAAGTTTGTAGTGATTCATCATCAATAAGAGTTGAGCTCTTTTGGCCACTTTCAGTTGTTAAATTACCTGTTGAGTCTTAGAAAAGTTGCAGTCTGATTAGCAGAGGGAGCATCCACACCAGTGAAATAATGGTGACAGTAACAATAGCTGATATTTGTAGCAGTTTGTATCTGTTATCTTATTGAGACTTCACAACAACTCTCAATGGCAGATCCTTGATATATCAAAGAAGAGGAAATATTCAGACCGAATATTTGAATAGTATTGTTGCAAATGTTGAAAGCTACTATTGCAAAAATACAGTCTTTAGACCCAGCAGCTTCTGAATGCTGTTTGCTTTCGAAGAGAGTGCTGATAGATTCATCTATTATACTTATTCCCATGTCATTTTCTTCCCAGGTACTCTTTTTCATGCAACAGCATGACAACAAAAGTTGTACATGTGTACAAGAATACTGTATCCCTGTGTGAGGCTGTATAGGGTGTTCAGAATGCTAAATGGACATAGAATATTGAAATTCAAGTTGCGGTCGGTCTTCCGTTTGGATGTATGCCTTATGATAGCTAATGTTGCTTGCATCTGGAGGCAGACCTCGAAAGAAAACCAGTCTGTGACTGCCACCTTCTTCTAGCTATCCTTTACCTTCCTCATCTCCTACTGGTCTGGGAGGAGAGGACCCTGTTCTTTTACAGCATCCCCAGTTTCCTCTGTATCTGTCTTTGTCTTCTTGGGAGCCATCAACTAGAAAACCTTAAGGATTTAAGAGTCTAGTTGTAGATTTGCTGATCTACTAAATACAGACAGTTGCTTCTCTTGGGCAGATGACCCACTTTGACTAGTGAGAACTATGTTTGATAGGGACTTTCCTTTGACGTTAAGCACAACAGATAAAGCCCATGTAATCAACACCGTGGACTGATACTTACTTTTTGCTTCTTTTCAAATGTTTTCTTGACTTAGATATTTTCTTATAGACTCTGATAAATTTTGAAAGCAATTAATTCTACTCCTTTAAAATTACCCTCCAAAAGGGTTCAAGAGGAGTCATTTGTCCCATAGATTTATTCTCTCTGAGATACCCAACTGCCAAAGCCCTTCATTCCTAAATTATCCATGTAACCTGAATAAACTCATTTGATTTCTCTGAGCTCATTCCTAGCATCTGACAAATCTTTTTCCAGGGATCTAGGTAAGCGGATTTTATAACCAACCTTGATAGGGCTATAGTGATCCCTTATATGTGTATGTTGTCTAAGGATGGGTCTTGCTAATTTTAAAGGTTTTCTATGATACAGTTAAGGGAGTTGGGCTCAGTGATTTTATGCCCTCTGATTCTCACAAGCTTTATGATCATTGTAGGTAATTGTAGTTAATATTATCTATTAACCTATTAATAATACCTAATATTATATATATAATATAATAATATCTAATATTATCTAAAGGAAAATATTATTAATTTATAATGGTCTGTAGTCAAGAACATAGTATATCAAGCCGGAAGAGAAATTGAGAGATCATCTAGTGCAGAGTTCTTAATCTGGAGTATGTGAAATTTTAAAATAAACATTTTGATTATTATATTTCAATATAATTGGTCCCTATGTATTCAATTTTTATGCATTAAAAACATCTGAAATAAGAGTTTACCAGACGGTTTAAGAAAAACCATCTCTCTCTCTCTCTCTCTCTCTCTCTCTCTCTCTCTCTCTCTCTCTCTCACACACACACACACACACACACACACACACCCCTACAATTAAAAACACTTGACCTGAGCTAATTTCATTATTTACAAGGAAGCAACCGAGGTTCCGAGAGGTCAAAAGACTCCAATATATTCAGTGAGCTCAGTGCTAGAGATAGCATTCAAACCCAGCCCACCATAGTCTTGGTGTTGAGAAAACAAGCGTACTTCAAAGAGGATAGGAGGATCAAGAGGAGTTGTTAGTATATGGCACTAGTCAGTCAATCACAAGTGTAAAACGTGAAGTTTTATCTGTTCAGCTTCTGACTCATGGTAAGATAAAGACATCTCACTGGAATCTGTGGTGGTTACAGAATGGACTCTTTTAATTGGCTTGTTTTTGTTTGTGGTCGCAAGCTATTTCAAAACTTCTGGATGCTGTTTCAGATTGTGGGAGCCTTCAGTCGCAGCCCTCAAATTGTATGACAAATTCAAAAAAAAAAGAAAAGACAGGGCAGAATTTGTTCTTCAGGTCTCTGTGGTGTGTCAGAAGTAGCTCTCTTCCTTCTGTTGGCCAGCCGGCCGATACGGAAATGGATGCGGTGTCTGTAGAGCCCAATGTTTAGAGCCCATTAATCTACTGGGATGGATTTGATTTTCTACAAAGGCTGATGCCGGCGCTCTTGTTGATGTACAGTGAGGAGCTTACAGTCGTGTTGTCACTTCCAACTTTCCCTTTCAGACATACGCTCTGATGGGGCCATGCTTTTCCCTTCCCTGTTGGCTAGACAAAGGGTGGGCGGGTGACCTCTCAGCTTCCCTGAAGGCTAAGGGTGTAGAGCTGATAGAGACAACTGGGGTCTTTCCAAGATTCTTGACACCTGTGTTGGTCTGAGAGGCATTTCCTGTTGGCTCATTGTTCCAGTGGCCGAGGACAGCCAAGAGCTGGGAAGAGGATCACAGGGGGGAACCCAAAAGTCTGAATGGATTCCTATTCTGGGAGCTTGGGATGATGGACCACAACAGTCCTTGCTAAGCCTGTCGATTAATTGTTTCCCCTTTCCCCTCCCACAAGTAACAAAGCCGTGATTTTTTTTTTTTTTTCTTTTTCATTTTGGCAAATGCTCGTGATCTTCACAATGTGTGGGTTCGGCAGTTTGACATCATTCTCTTGACATCCTCCGAATCTGACCTCAGTTCTCTGGGCAGACAAAGCTTCTTGCTTAATTTGAAAGTAGCTGGGCCAAGGATGATGTCATGTACTTTTGAAAGACTTGAGTTCCTAGAGTGCTACCAGGAAAAAAAAATGCATATTCGTTGAATTCAGCTAGCCCTAGGGCCTCCTGCAGAAGAAATCTTCACACACTGGTCTAGAGTAGTCTTGGGAGCAAATGACCCTTGGGCCTGTCCTGGCCACTGTGGAGCAACCCCAAGGTCCCAGCAGATCGTCAGCCTTTCTCTTCTCACTGGGACAGATAGATCTGAAACTCATTTGATCCCAGCATCCTCCTTGTCCTCTTTTTCTTTTTTTGAAAGACCCTTGATTTCATTGATGAAGGTACTTCCCACACTGGCAGAGATCAGAGCCCTCTCATCCACTTAGTAGATAGTATCATTACATGAGAGGATTGTACATTGGATTTGGAATCACAGGACCTGGGTCATTCTCTCTCTGCCAGGGCCTCTTGGTGGACTCCGAATAAGTCATTTTATTTCTCTCAGACTCTACTTTCACATCTGTTAAATGGGAACAGTAGTAGCATCTACCTTACAAGATTGTTAGGAGGATCAACAGAGAGATCATTTTTGTAACATTCTTTGTAAGCTTTAAAGAGCCATATTAATGTTAGCTATTAGTATTAGCTCCCTGGACCTTAGTTTTCTTCTCTTTAAGAAAGATTTCATTAAATGACTTCTAAAGTCCCTTTCAGCTCTCAATCTCTGGTCTATGACCTGCCCTAGCATCCTCTCTGGTCTCTGTCCTGCCCTAGCATCACCTCATCTCCCCTCCAAAATATGGTAGCCAACCTTCTGATGATGAATCTCTCCAAACTTGATCCGTCTAGTTTCTCAGACAACAGAGTCCCTCTGAGGGCACAGTCAAGATCATTCTGGCCACTGGCATAGCCTTTGGGGATGCTTGACTAATCTCCACACCAAGAGAAGGTATCAGAATTGGGCTTTATTACAGGGATGAAGGCCCAGGCCCAGCCTTGTCAGGAGTGTATCATGAAGATGGTGGAGGGATAGATTGTTTTTTGAGCTGAGTCTATACAAAAGATGGTCCCTTTGGCCTTTGAATAGCTCTTTAAAAACCATTCAAATCAGGCAGCTCTTGATGGCCAGAGGGCTTGAGACATGGAAAGAGGCAAATATTTTTTCTCTCATAAATGATATTTTAAAAAATATTGTTTGCTTTGTTTAGCAATCAAGCTCACATAGGTGAATTCTGCATGTAGGAAGGATCCAAAGAAGCTAGTGGGGCTGGGAGAAATAGCAAAGAACATACTTTGTGAGGGATTTTGTAGGAATCAAATCTTTATAATACTGGAATTCTTCAGGTAGAACCTCAGAAAGCCCAGTAGTGAAAAAACAAAACAAAACAGATGAGTGAATAGGGCAGCTGAAGGTGAGCCAGGTTCAGTGAAGGGCTGACCTAAAACAATTGCTGGGCAGATCTCAAATCTCCTAACCCAACTAGAGGCTTCTGGTCTTGTAGCGCTCACCACGTAAGGGATGCTATGTCCTGGAGGCTACTTAGGCACTGGCTTTGCTATGTAGGCAGGCACTGTATTTGCCAAGTAGAGCTTTAGGGATGAGTACAAGTGCCAAAAAGAGAGAGACATTTAAGTCTTGACTTACTGCTATCAATTAAGATCTTTGGGATGATTCGTGAAGCTCCGAGCCTGGGAGGTGAGGGGTTCAAGCCCACTTCTGACACATCCTGGCTGGGTCATCTCTTCATGAACTAGGGAATTCTCCAGGACTGGAAGTTGCAAAGATGTTGCTGAAAAGCTTTTGTAAAAGAGATTCCCTCATCTGGGAGTGCCATGTATCAAGAAAATCCCAGGCACAGGCTCTATCTCCCATATATTAATAGAAAGGGAAATTTGCCTTTTGGGTGGTAGCTATTGGTAGCTAGTCCCTAGACGGACGGGATCATGGCAAACGTCATTACTTTGCTTCTTGTCGGTCTCCAACGCATCGTAGATACCCTACAATGAGTGGGCTTTTGAGATTTCTTATTTTAGGACCCATGGTCAGCATTTGAATGAAAAGTAAGTGAGAGGGAGGCTGGAGAAATAGAGCAAAGAGGAATTTGTGTCCAGGAGATCCCAGGACTTAAAAGCCTTTTGTAGTCGGTAAGAGCACATTTCATGGTTTGTTTGTTTGTTCTCCAGCCTAAAAAAAAAAAAAAAAAGCATTTTGTCTTAAAACCTCTACCCATCAAGGGACTCAGCCCTTCAGGGTTATGTAGTTAAAATAGTCAAAACAGAGAAAAGCTCCTCTGAGATCCTTCGTTCATGATGACACTAATGTCAGCAAGAGCTGTAGAGAGACACAATTGCTACTAGTAGGGGCTAGCAAACACCGACTCAAGTTGGTGTGGACATGGCTTATTAACTCAGAACTGGGCCCTCCACACTTCCAGCTGACTCGGTTACAATCCCAGTGTGAACAGAAGTCTTCTCCTTTGATAATTCATTGCTTATTCTCAAAGACATCATGTTTTTTCAATATCACAAGCAGGTTTGACAGTGGGGCCCACCATGGGGTAAGAAAGCACCGATAGTCACTACCTGTTAATCCAGTCATAATTGGAATTGTTTGGTGACCAGTGTGGAGAGATTTGGAATCTGCCAGCTCAGCTCTGGGAAGTAATTTAGGTCCAGGTCACGGACAGCCGGCCTAAAACAGGGGAGAGAGACATTAATAAGGACCAGAGAGACTTTGGCAAACACAGAGCATGGGAATCTGAGGGAATCTAGCCATTAGCCACTAGCCAGCCGCTCCACAGTGGATAAAACGCCCAAAGCCAAGGAGCAAACATTCGTAACCAGAAGGACTTTTTCCCAAAGCTGGTTTATCATATGGCCTTGAGGGAGCACATTGAACCAAGTTGTCACGGGCGGTATGGAAGATAGGGACAACAGACCTCAGACGGTTGAGTTTAATACAACAGACTCACCTCTTTTTCCCTCTGTCCAGAGAGGCTCGAGAGCAGCGATACATCCAGGAAGTGACGTATTTCAACAATCCTTTCTTCCCTTTTTACCTACAAAGTCTCTGAAGGAAAATCGGGCCTCTTGAACAGAATTAGCTCATGATTGTACCTTTAAGCAGGTTGGGGGAAGATTGTCATTAAATATAAAATCCTTATCAAAATATGTATTTTGAGTCTTGCTGAAAAGGTTCCTGTAACCATTTATTAGAATCTAAACCATCCTATGAATAGAGGAGGATTTTAATTTCCATTTTACCTGCTGGTAGACGTGAGAGGTGGTTCTTTCTAATAAGAACTCACCAAACAAAGGGTTTCGAGACTACTTCACAGGGAATTGAACAATACTAAATAACATATTGTCTCAAGGCCCGACTTTGGCTTGTTGAGAAGGTTTTACGAAAATGAAGGGTTTCTTTTTATGTAAAGCAGGAAAGGCGCCATTTACCCTATAATATTTAACCACCCATCTCCTCCTCTTTAGATTACAATTACAGAGCCTAGATTGCAAGTTGTGAGATTTGTTTTCCTTCTGATTGCTGCTTGTGGCCCCTTGGTGAACTCCACTGGCAGCTCTGTGGGTATCTCAGCCGAGCCTTAGGCTCTGATTGTGTCAGACCCCACCAAAAGTAGCCCCTTGGCCACTTCTGTCTTCTGTGGGCATTCACATAGGGCCTAGAAATTTGCCCTTTTTATTCTTAGTTTCAAGGCCACACCCACTAGCCTTGCTGGGATGGAGTAATGACGTGGTTTCCCCAAATTATTCTTTTGCCAGATCTCCCATCTGTTATTTTGTAGATTTCTAATTTCTTTACAGAAAAGGAAAAAGAAAACAAGAGCATGGTAGGCAGTTCAGTATATTGTAAGATGTTTATTTTCATTCATCCAGCCCAATAAAACACGTAGCTCACATACTTGCTTGGGAGTATGTTTAGATTTTGTTAGCATTTGATCTATAGAGTCTTTTGCTGACCTAAGTGAATAAAAATAAACAGCTTGTGACATATAAAGTTACAGATTTGAATTTTGTTTTGGCGGACGTGGCAAGCTGGAATAAAAATACAGCCCAGGACGGCTGTGACTGGTTTGATTTCCTCGATCCATTTAACTAATGAGCTAATCGATAATTTTGCCGAGTTCTAGTTTCATTCCAATGGTTATCCAGTGGGATATGATGGAGTGAGATATAAGTTGGAGAACTTGATTGGGGTGAACAAATGTCAGGATATGGGGGGAGGGAGAGGGAAATAAAGGAGAGCGGCCTTTTGTGAAACTAAATGGAGTGACATGATATTGAACCAACAGTCAAATTCCATTTCCTCCCAGTCAAGAAAAGGGATGAATATCAGAATAGGATACAAAGCCAGAAGCTTATTGTATAATTCCGTAGCTTCTCTGCTCTTGGGTTTCTAGAACATACTGTTCTCTTGCGCTGTTGCATATGCATTCAAGGCTGTGTGCTCAGATGCTGTTGAATCTCTAAAGATGCACGTTTGAATTTTCCATTGCCATTTTTGCAGATAACAGCCCGCCGACAATGGAAGCATATTTATGATGAATTAGGGGGTAATCCAGGGAGCACGAGTGCAGCTACGTGTACACGCAGACATTATGAAAGGTAAGAGAACACTTATTCTCAATCCTTGTTTAATTAAAAGCATGTTCCTTCGGAGATACTTGGTCAAGGATAAGAAAGAGGAGGAGGTCAGGGGACTTTTAAAAAGATATGGAAAACATCCTTCCGCCACTTTAATTAACCTACCACTCGGCGACGAAAATCTGAGTTTGTATTTTCACGGTTACAGATGCTCAAAGAAGACTTTTCCATTTGGGTTTATGGGTTGGCGGTACCCATTGGGGAGGGGCCCCCCTTTCATAGGCTAATGCTACTGCTACTAACTCCCCCTAGAATTCTCTATAGGTTAAGGACTGCCCCCCAAGTTGAACTTCAGAGAAACATAGATCCAGAAATTTATTCTCAGACCTCCAGGGGAACCACTGGGGTCCTCCCCAGAGAGACTACCCCTGCTCTGCCTGGAGAGTCAACATTTCTTTAGCCCTTATACATTTCCCTGGTTTTTCTTCCTTTGGTTGATGTTTTTATCTACAAAGACATATTTGACATATGAAAGCCATTCTTTGCAGCCCCGTTTTTACAAGCTTCATCCTCTGTCAGGAAGGGTATGACAGCCCAAACAAGACGTAGCCTTAGCAGGACGGCCTGCAGCCGAAGATGTAGCACTGCCGGCTTTCTCATCAGGGCAACACCTGGCTTACTCGTGTCAGAAAAGAATAGTTAACAGTCACCACTTGTCCTTGCTTCATGCTTCGATTCCCAAAGCTAAATGGTGATTTGTTTAGGTCACACTCTGCCGTGATTACAGGTGATTCAACAGGAAGGTGTCTCTCAAGCTCAGCATCCCGGTATCAGATGCAAGGCTTGTGAAATGCAGACATCATTCCTTTGTGGATGGTCGCGAAAGTCCCAGACTCTGGGCAAGAGCAGAAAGCTGAACAAATAGACAATTTGCCTGTTTGTTTGGAGGGAAGGCAGGCTTGTTTATATATCTGTTAATTGTTCCTCTTGGATGACACAGTCACCTTCCAGCTTAGACCACAAAGGGCCATCGTAGATGGACTTCCCAGGGCCCGCTTAGGAAAGAAATGTAAACTGGGTGATGGGACAAGGATTGCCCAGTGAACAAATCACTAGCTGACCATACGTGAAAATAGAAAGGATGATGTTAAAGAGTGTTGCTGCTTTGGTTTCTGGGTTTTTTCACCTGTGAGATTTTACAGTCAGAAGGACAATTAGATATACTCTAAGCCATCCCCCGTATGGTGAAGGTGAAGGGATGGGGCTAAGGGATGAGCTAGCAGTCTGCGTGTGTGTACATATATGGGTACATGTGTGTATTGACATGACTTACCAACCCACAAACCAAGGCCTTGTGACTGAAGTCCCATCTTCTTTCTGCTATTCATGAGATACCCTTTCAGTTGGAACCCTTCAAAAATACTGAAAGCATACTTGAAATTTCTAGAGAGAGGAAGCCGCAAGATCTAGTGGAAAGAATATAAATCTTGAAGTCAGGAAGTCTTGGGTTCAAATCTTGCCTCTTGACTTTTATTGCCTGTAGTTTAGAAATAATTTAGCTTCTTGGGCACATTAGTAGGTGCTTTATAAGTGCTTCTTGTCTGATTCTTAATCTTATTTTCTTCTGTAAAATGGCAGTGGCCATGACTTTAGTCTCTATCTTATAGAGCTGTCGAGAAATTCCAATGATGTATTTAAAGCATCTGGCAAATGCATATAAAAATGGTATTATTATTATTATTATTATTATTATTATTATTACTGGGACAGCTGTTGTCATTGTTGTTGTTATGATTATTAACTAGGAGATGGTGCAGTGGATGGAGTGCCGGATCTGGAGTCAGGAATGCTCATCTTCCTGAGTTCACATCTGGCCTCAGACACTAGACAGGATCATTGTGACCCTGAACGAGTCATTTCACCCCGTTTGACTCAGTTTCCTCTTCGGGAAAATGAGCTGGAGTAGGAAATAGCAAATGTTCCAATATCTCTGCCAAGACAACCCCAAATGGCGTCACAAAGAATTAAACACGACTGAAACAAAAATCATTGTTCTGTGTTTGGGGCACAGTTATAGTGAATGGAGTTGGGTTAAATTGTAGCTCTTTCTAAAGATCTTTTTGTCCCCATGAATGTATCTCTATGAGAGATTCCTAGAAAAAGTGTTTCAAGTTTATGTTATTAGTTCCCCTCCCCACCATAAAATTATAATAATAATTAATTTCAATTTATAAATTGATTCAATTTACATTGAATCAATATAATTCAATTATTCAACTCAATATATAAAATATAAATAATTTCAATTTTAAATTGAAATTATGCTATATTAGAAATATATTGTTTTTTTGTTTTTGTTTTTTTTTTTTCTTTTAAACATAAGAGTCCTTGTGTAGACTTTAAAAATCCTTAATGACAATTCTTTGTATCTTATACAAAAATCAAAACTCCCATTCCCTATACTATTCATTCTTGTTAATAAGAGCAGTAGGGCCTAGTGTACAGAGAACACTGGGAAGACCCAAGACATATTGCCTGAGTGTCTCTGGTCAAATCACTCACCTTTGAGTTTTAGGCAGCATTTAAATCATAAATGATTTGTCTCTCCTGAAAGTGACAAACACCCCAAGATGTTTTGTTCGGGTCTCATTGTGCTATCCTAGTGAGGAAATTTATGACTGGAGCAGTTTCAGGGAAATGATTATGAATGAAAGGATGATTTGAGGGAGAAGGGAGTCTGGTTATTTCATGAATAATCTCAGGGTCAAAAAAAGAGTCAAAGGAACTGAGTCCTAGGGAATTAGCTACATATATAGGACTGCAAGATTGCCTTAAACCGTCACTTTTGTAGAGTGGGGCTTCATTGGAGGTGCTTAAAATTAGAGTTTGCTCCTTACCAGAAAGTTACCTGTTGACTCTCCAAGGGCTTATAAACATGAAAGCTGTTTTAGAACAGAGACTGTTTTATTTATGTCCTTTCTGTATTCCAATTTACTTGTATACAGTAAGTGCTTACAAAGTATTCTTAATTTGAATCTATATATCCAGTCCCCAGACCAAAGTTCATATTAAGACTCAGTTGCTTTGTTCATTGTGATTATAGAGATTAACTTCAAAATCATGTATTCTGACCTGTGTTCCAGTTGATTTGTATACAGTAGATGCTTAGTAACTATTCATTTGAACCTATGTATCCAGACCCCAAATAAAAGTCCATATCCAGATTCAGTTGCCCTGTCCACTGTGATTGGAGATTAACTTTAAAATCATGTATTCTGACCTATGTTCCAATTGATTTGTATACAGTAGATGCTTATTAACTATTCATTTGAACCTATATATCCAGCCCCCAGACCAGAGTTCATATTCAGATTCAGTTGCTGTGTCCATTGTGATTGGAGATTAACTTCAAAATCATGACCTGTGTTTCAGTCATTTTGTATACAGTAGATGCTTAGTAAATACTCATTTGAACCTATGTATCCAGACCCCAAACCATAGTCCATATTCAGACTCAGTTGCCCCGTTCACTGTGATTGGAGACTAACTTCTAAATCATGTATTAGTGATGAACCCATCCAGTGTTAACTAAATCAGTGAAAGGCCGACAATCTTCCAAATAACATTGGAGAAAGAAGAAGGGTCAGAAATTCCTCATGGGTGATCAGCTGGCCTTTGGAAACTCACAACTGTCTTCTGAACTCATTTGTTTTGCAGGCAAATGTTCCTCTTTTCTGGCATTTTCCACCATGACAGTAGCAACTGGCTTTTATTTTTACCCAACATCCACTTTTCTTTTCAGGAAGAGGAGGAAGAAGAGTGATTTACTGTATATTCCCCTCTGATTCATTCTTTTCAGGTCATGTGTTTCATGTTCCAGTAAATGCTTTATTTTACAATCAGGAAAAAAAAAAGTAGCCGGTATCTCAGTAAGTGTTACTTATACAGCATGTGACTCGGGCTACTTTGGGTTTATTAATGAGCATAGTAATGAAAGCACAAGTGATTGAATAGAATCAATGGATGTTTTTATTTAAGGCATAGCGAGGATCACCACTGTGCCAATGAATGCATTGTTGTCGCCAGGGCCGGACTAACCTAAACCTGCCTCTGATTGGTCGAAATCAAACGGGTTCAAGCACTTCATAAAAATGGCTTTGTCAGCCTCGTTTTGCTTCCAAACCTATTCATCTCTGTCAGTTTTTAATATTAGTACCAGGTTCTTGGCCATAGTCCATTAGGACTGTATTTAATTGCTCGTGTTTCAGATGATTACCAATAGAAAAAGCATTTATGTTTTCCCATCGAGAGGCTGTTGCTATGTAGATGGCTCAAACTCAGCAGAGCCTCTGAAGCATAATAATAATAATGATGATGTGATAATAATAATAATAATACTAATAGCTAATATTTACATAATCCTTTCACTTGCTTTATAGTTATCTCATTTGATCCTCACAACAACCCTGAGAGGTAGATTCTATTATTACTCTATTTTACAGATGTGAAAACTGAGGCAGACAGGTTTGACTTGCTTACGGTCACACAGTAAGTGTGTCTGAGGCTATCAGATGTTCTGAAACCCAGGCCTTTATTTCTATCCACTGAGCCAACTCTTTTTTTTTTTTTTTTTTTTTTAATTCTTAATGTCATAACTTCCTTTTTTGATTAAAGCTTTTTATTTTTTTTTTTATTTTATTTTTTTCTGAGGCTGGGGTTAAGTGACTTGCCCAGGGTCACACAGCTAGGAAGTGTTAAGTGTCTGAGACCAGATTTGAACTTGGGTCCTCCTGAATTCAGGACAAAGCTTTTTCATTTTCAAAACATAAGCATGGATAATTTTTCAACATTGATCCCTGCAAAATCTTGTGTTCCAAAATTTCCCCTCCTTTCCCTCCACCCCTTTCCCTAGATGTTAAACATGTTAAGATATATGTTTTACAACTGTTTGGACATGTATACATATATTGTATTTAATTTATACTCTAACATATTTAACATGTATTGGTCCACCTGCCTCTGGTGGGGGGGGAAGGGAAAAATTAGAACAAAAGGTTTGGCAATTGTCAATGCTATAAAATTACCCATGCATATATCTGGTAAATAAAAACAAAAAAAAATAGATATATGTTTTAAATCCAATATCTGAATACATATTTATACAATTATCTTGCTGCACAAGAAAAATCAGATCAAAAAGGAAAAAAAAAGTGAGAAAATAAAATGCGAGCCAAGAACAACAAAAAAGAGTGAAACAGTTGTACCCCAGTTATTTTAGACGTCACTTGCTCTAAATTCAGACTTGGAATTGCATTGGGGATTAGTGGAAAGGAATATCTCCCTATTTGCTGCAGAATTGTAAGAACTGCATGTTTTGCCCTCCGTGGGCTGCACCGTTCTCTATTCTGAGATGCTTCTGTTTTGCTCGGGGATCCCGAGTCTCTTTCTTCTGTCAGTGGCAGAGCAAATGGACCATGGCTTCTTTGGGGTGTAACAGGCTCTTAACTTTGTTTTTTATGACGGTAATGCAGCTTACTTAAATGGGTCTGCTTTCACATGCGGGTTTCTTTTCTTCTCTTAAAAAAAAAAAAAAAAAAAAAAAGAGAAAGAAAACCTTCACACAAAATACCAGATTACTGGTTTTAATTTTCCTGAATAAATTACATGGTCTCTTTCGGTGGAGTGCATGAAGTTGTTATTAGGGATTTGAAAAAGAGTTTTAAGACAAAAGTTTTTTAGGATGTGCTTTTCTGAGTATTAAGAAACTCAAAATCATAAACAAATGTCGTTGGGGGAGGAGGGGATTGCAATGGGGCCTCTTCCTGGTGTACAGACCAAGTTCATAGGGACATAGAGCCAAGCTGGAAGACTCCCAGGATGCCATCAAGAGCAGGCCCCTCATTTTGCGGATGGGGAAACTGAGACCTGAAGAGGTAAAAGTGACAATATTATAGGACCATAGATTTAGAACTGGAAGGGAACTCACAGCGCCCCCCCTCCCGCCAAGGTCTGTCCCTTTAATTTTACAAATGAGCAAACTAATGTTAAATGACTAATATAGTCACCCAGCTCAATAACGGCCGAGCTGGGGTTTGAACTGAGATGCCCTGGCGCCATGTTTGAACTTTTTGTAAGCCCCGATTCCCTTCCTTGAGTGTTGCATGGATCCAGCATATTGCCAAGAAATCAGGAAAGGCTCCCCCTGAGGAATGTAAGGGGCCCATACCTGGGCCAGGTGTTCTTGGGTTCATCAATTGAATGGCATCCAGAGGGGACAGCCTTATTGCCATGGAAGTGCAGGGCAGGGCGGGGCAGGTTACATATTTTGGAGTGAGATAAAACTATGCCCCTGTGTCAATACTAAAAATACTCCAAATTCCAAGGCAGCTTTGCAAATTATGTGGACACAGGCCAAGGAAAACCAAGGTGATCTATGGCTCTGTTCTTTCTCAGCTCAGATAGAAATCTGGTCTCTTCTTGTATATTTTTGCCACCCTAAAGTAAAGTTGATGGATAAAAAGGTCATTGAAGCATGGATTTCTGAATTGAAGAGATCTTAGAGACCATCTAATCTGATCTCCCACTCAGAAATAAGGGATCTTATCTCATAGCAGACTGGCCATTTACTCTGGGCTGGGTATCTCAGTGGGTAGAGCTATGCCCTGGAATCAGGGAGACGTGAATATGAATTTGACCTCAAATATTTAATAACTGAATAAGTCATTTAATCTACCTCAGTTTCCTCAAATGTAAAATGGGATAATACTAGCACTTATCTACCTTGTTTTGAAGATCAAATGAGATATTTGTAGAGCATAGTGCCTGGCACACAGTAGACACAAATCCTTTCTTCCTTCCTTCCTTCCTTTCCTCCCTTCCTTCCTTCCTTTCCTTCTTCCTTTCTTCTTTTCTTCCTTCCTTGCTCCCTCTCTTCCTTCCTTCCTTCCTTCCTTTCCTTCTTCCTTTCCTTCTTCCTTTCTTCTTTTCTTCCTTCCTTGCTCCCTCTCTTCCTTCCTTCCTCCCTCCCTCCCTCCCTCCCTTCCTTCCTTCCTTCCTTCCTTCCTTCCTTCCTTCCTTCCTTCCTTCCTTCCTTCCTTCCTTCCTTCCTTCCTTCCTTCCCTCCTTCCTTCCTTTCTTTGTTCCCAGGACAGATTAGCCAAATGTATTTCTAAATTCATTTTCCCTCTTTAAAGCTACCTTCAGATGGTTATTATGATTAACAATAATATATATTCATATGGTGCACTACAAGATAGACAAAAGCATTTTCCTCACAACTCTGGTGAGAGATTACTATCCCCTATTACTGATGGGGAATACTGAGTTCAAGAGCTTAAGTGGGGATTGCCCAAAAGACACACAGTTAGGAAGTCTCATCGATAGCATTTGAACTCATACCTCCCAAGCTGAGGACGTTGTTCCTGCTGCTACATCAGTGCGGCTCAGCCATCTGGGACAGCACAAGTCTGTGGGCACAGCCTCCTCTATCCTAGACCCTTTACTTTCCCAGTCACCTTCCTCTGGGTGCTCTGTAGTTGCTCAACACACCTTGACATAGAGAATTAGGAGAACTGGACACTGTACTGAAGATCTGACCTGAGGAGGGCCAAGAGCAGTGATAGCCTGTGTCCCCTGATCTGGCCGTCTCACTCATACCATGAAGACACTGGGTGTAAATTCAGGTGATGGTGGGTTACCTTCTCGAGCCTTATTTTTATGGTATTGTTTAAATCCCACTTTCAATGCATATCCAAACTGGAAAATACCTCTGGTGCCATCAGGGTCAGGCTTTTGATTTTGCAAATGGGGAAACTGAGACCTGAAGGGGTAAATGTGACAATATTATAGAAGCATAAATTTAGAACTGGAAGGGAAGACCTTATGGGATGACCTTGGGGCCTCAGTTTCCCAAAAGCTTAGGACTTGATAGCCTCCAAGGTCCCTCTCAGTCCTAGAGCTGTGATCTTATGTTGGGATGATGATAATGTAACCTAACAGAAAATTAGTTTTTCACTTTGGAATAACTCCTAGAATCCATTCACTCTTGCCCTCCTCTTCAAGCATCCCACCAACTTTTTTCTGTCATTCTTGAATACTGTTAGCAGTTGATCCTGGACATTGAGGAGCCGCTCTGGGCATGGCACACTGAGAAATACAAGAAGGCCTGGAGTGTCTTAGAGTAAATTATAGTGATGTTTCCAGAATGGAGACGGAGATCTCTTTTAGCCAAGGCAGCAGAGAAGAATTCACTGATGGAAGGAGGGAGATAGGAGCTCGACTTGGAAGTATGAGTAAAGCTTTGGGATAGGATCGATGATGAATGTGATCAACTTTGATTCCCTACAGAATATTCAGATCTCTGTTGGTCTTTGGTGAGTTGCAATGTGTAACAAAAGGGAAAGAAATATTGAAACATAAATGAGATTGAAAATATGGCTGTTTAACAGTGTCAGCAGAAGGAAAAAGTGGGGCAGAGATCTGATTCACCAAAGAGAAGGAAAATCTCTATTTAGGTGCGTATTCAAAAACTGTTCCCCTCAGAAAAGTTCCATGTTGAAGGTTCTTTAGATGGAAAGAGAGAGACTCTCAGTGTCTCTGAGATCTCAATTAGCTCCAGAATTCTAAGCTTTGGAGTTAGTCAACTACAGGGCAGAAGGATACCAAGGCTGAATGAATAAGGGCTACCCACAGAGCTAGGGTTCAGTTCATGCCTTGGACACATACTTGATTGTAGATCCCCAGAGAGATCATTTTCCTTCTCAGTGCTGTAGGTTTTTAGCTCTCTTTTAAGGGGCAGAGAGGGTATGCTCTGGAACTCTCTCCAATCCAACCTCTTTGCCTTTTCTCCTCTCTTCATTGATCCTATCCCATCCTATCCTCTACCTTCCTCCCCCCCCCTTTTATCATACTTTCTCCTCTTATCCTCTTCCCTCCCTTTCCATCCATCCTATTCTATTCCATCCTATCCCATCCTTTCCTCTCCCTTTTTATCATACCCTCTCCTCTCTTATCCCCTCCCCTCCCTTCCCACCCCATCCTATCTATCCTATTCTGTTCCATCCTTTCCTCTCCCCTTTTATCATAACCCTCTCCTTTCATAACCCCTCCTATCCCCATCTCATCCCATTTTATTCTGTTCTATCCAATCCAATTCCATTCTTTCTTCTCTTCTTTTGTCAGATCCTCTCCTCTCATTCCCTCCCCTTTTCTCCCATCCCATCCCATTCTATCTCATCCTTTCCTCTCCTCTCTTATCATATTCTCTTCTCTTTTGTCCCATCCCATTGCCTTCATCCTTCCCTCTCTCCTTTTATCATAGCCTGTCTCCTTTTTCCTTTCCTCAACTGAAGTCCCACCATTTTGCCGTCTTTTTTCTCCCACAATTCTCACAAAGCTCAGTATTATTATCAGGGGCCCCCAATTCAAGCAATCCAAGGCTAGTTTCTGAAAGTCACCCAGAAAAGGCTTATTTTATCATCTTTTTTCCCCTCTTTTCCTCCTTTTAAAGTTTGAATTTCCACGGGGCAGGTCAACTAAAGATTCCTGAGTAGCTTCTTTTTCACACTCCTAAAACTTTCTAGTCTGAAGCTTTGGGGAACTGATTTAATATCCAGCCTCTCACTAAGGCCGCTTGGTATTCCTCACCAGTTCAAATAACTTCCTATTACGTGGAACTTTTCAAGAAACTTTATTTAAAACAAAAACAAACAGCCCATCCCTAAAGAAGAAAAACCCGTTTTTTAAATAAATAAATAACAGCCAATAACGATCTCAATTTCAGGGTTTGGGTTTTTTGGATTTTTCTAGATTTGCCTTTAACATAAGTTATAATTAACAAAAGGGTTTCCTTTCCTTAACCTTGGTGGGTGAGAAAACAAGCTCAAGCCCAAACTTAGCCAGTGTTTGTGCCATATTTTCAGCTCTCCCCCTCTTTGTCTGTCCCTCAAATTCGTTCAGCTCTCTGTGGGTCGAGGAGATTGTTGTATTATTTTATGTTTTCCTCCAAACTTTTGTCTTCCCTCTCTTGCAAGCCAACTCCGGGACTTCAAGAAACTTTACAGGTCCCATGTTTTATTGATATTTCTCATCAAGCATGCATTTAAATTTGAGAATAGATGAGGTGCCTTAGTCCCTTTTCTTTTTGATAAATAACAAGAGGTTTCTACTTATGATTTTCTGTCCTCGGGGCTTTATCATTAAGATTAAATAACTGTACTCTCAAGCATACCACTGCACAAACATCTTTTCAATTATGTGAGTAACAGATGCTTTAACAAAGGAACTATTGAAAATTCAGAAAGCATGTTTCCAAAAAAAAAAAAAAAAAAGAAAGAAAGAAAGAAAGTATCAGATGACAGAAGAATGTAATTGTTTACCATTAAAACATATCCTTAGCTCTTTCATTCAAACCCTCTCAGAACATTTTTTTTTTTTACAAAAGTTATTTGGGACTTTAGTTGAGAGGATAAATGTTTTTGGAGAATTGCTAGGCATTATATGAACATGAGCATAATAGAGTGATAATTAATAGGATTATTCTAGGAGCTGGAAGGTACTTAAGACAGAATGTTTTGTACCCCCTTCTTCCCTCATTTTACAAATGGAGAAATTAAGGCCCGCTGACTGGCCCTGGATTTCTCAAGTATTGAATGGTAGTGGTAGAATGCAAACTAAGTTCCTCTGACTTCAAACCCTGTTATACCATCTGCCAAAGACCAGCAGTGATTAAAATCATTGGTGGGGCAGCTGGATGGTGCAGTGGAGAGAACACCAGCTCTGAAATCAGAAGGACCTGAGTCCAAATCCAGCCTCAGACACTTAACACTTCCTAGCTGTATGACCCTGAGCAAGTCACTTAACCCCAGTTGCCTTAGCAAAAATAATACTGGTGAGAGAATGCCATTTTCCCTTGATCAGTTGGTTTTATAGACAACCTCCTTACTTTATACTTGAGAAGATGTGTCCAGAGTTACACAATTGGTCCCAGTGAGCCTCATCCAAGGGACTCTTGAACTATCCTGGCAACTTTTATTCACTCTCTGGTCACATTTTCTCATCTTACACGAACTATTGTCCATGAACATGCTTTGAAAACTCTTGCATGATGGGCCAGAGTTGGATTCATAGTTATCACCCCTCAAACCTTTAAAAGTATAATGAGACAAAACAGACTTTTGTTGTCTGTTGTCTGCCGGGCCCTATACTAGACTCTAGGTAGAGAAAGATAAAAAATGAGATTATGGCTCACCTCAGGGAACTTATGATCTAGTCATTTGACCACAAAAAGATAACTCAGTAATTGTGTGTGTGTGTGTGTGTGTGTGTGTGTGTGTGTGTGTGTGTGTAAAACTCCCCTCTGTCGTATCTTTTTAATTATCTGTGAGGAAGAATCATGTAGGGTGGGAAGGGTTTACATGAGGAAACTGGATCCCAGCTCCCTCAGCAGCCTCAGCCCGTCCCCAAAGGCTGGCTTCTTGGTCTCTCCTGTCGTGTTGCTTGACCATGCTTGTGGTTTGGGCTTGTGGTGGTCCGTGCCCACCGGCTCCTCTCGTCCCCTGCCTCTGCCCACTGAGACCCCTGTGTGAGAGACGTCCTGCCCAGAATACAGCCGAAGGGGTGATCTGGAGCATGCCTTTGTGGAAAGGGGCCTGGCGTCAACCGCAGCTGAAGCGGGGAAGCACATTTGCTATTGTCTTCACAGCTCTGCACCCAGCGTAGAAACAGCCGCTTTGGGACGTCGCTCTCTGCCATGTTTGTAATCAAGATGGTGCCCTGTGAGTTGAACAAGTGTGGATGGCACCAGAATCTTGTTCTAATCCTTGGAAGGCTGAATGATTTGTTGTGTTGGTAATTTTTTAACTGGAAGAAGAAAACTATACCTTCCTTTGGCTGAATATTTGGTGAGAGATTGTTTTTCACACTTCACAGTGGAGTTAAATTTTCTATTTCTGGCCCAGAAGGAAAATGTCTGGCCAAACCCTTGAATGCCGAGACACTAGCATCTCTACTAAGAAATGTAGCGACTCCGTTTTACATCACATGAAGTCTGGAGCCCCAGTGGAGGCAATGTAACATGTCTTTCTTTGTGTTCTCTTTGAAAAAGAAAAGATCCAATTGAGCACAAGATTTAATAGCTACGGAGAGAGTGCCAGAGTTTTTAACCCGAGTTGGAGTATATTCCCCCCTCCCCTGCCTCAAAACCTTTTCTTATGGGGTGACTGGCAAAGATATTTGGTATTTGCCATTGGTCTAGGCCCATGAAACCTTCAGCCCTTTTTGGTGAGCTTGAGGTCCAAGTTTCCTTCTTTTTCCCCTCACCTTTGAGTCAGGCCATGCACGCCTATATCCAATTTTTCAAATCTCTATGAATAGACGAATTCCCATCCCTCCTTCGGTGCTGTTTGCTAAATGTTTTGGCCCCTGAGTTCAGTTATTCCACACAGGCATTAATCAGGACAGGAGACACTGGTGCTTAGACTGTACATTATTCTGCCGGGCAGTAGGGAATGTTGACTAATAAAGATTAAGAGCCTTTTTTTTTTTTTTTTTTTTAATGAAATGCTAATGACAGAGACATGTGTGATATACTGTGAAATACATTTCTTTAATGTGAAGTTTCTGGTTTTTGTTGAGAAAGAGACTCGGATCCCCAGAGGATTTTAGAATTTGTAAATATAAAAGTATCTGCCTTCGTGTTTAAAAAAAAAAAATAAAGGGAATTGGCAGGTAGCCAGATTACTTACATTACTGTAATAGATTTGCTGACCTCTGACTTGTGCTGCAGAGAAATACATTGAATTTTTCATAATATCAGATGAGGCAGATCTAAAAACTCAGGTTACACTGAGCTCCATTATTTCACTTGAGATTTAGTAAAGCAGGAATTTTTTTAAACCGGCAATTTCTAGATGATTATAATTTATTGGCCCGGACCCCGATAAATCAGGGTGAGCATGTCACTGATCTGTTCATCTAACTTGAGTTGATTTTAAGTTGTCTTTATTTTAAAAAAAATAAAAGTCTTGCCTTTCACAGTGACTGAATTTAATAAGAATCTTTGTGATAGCAAAGGGCTCCCCTACTGTTTCTGCTTTGGGGTGGAAAATGCTATTCTTGTATTATTCCTGGAAGAGGAAAGAGGGAAAAAAAAATGTCATGCTGCTCTCATTCGCCTATGGAAAGATGTTATTTTTCAATCCATGATAGCTTACCTATTTGAGATCCATTAATGGGTTCATAAATAAGCATTTAGCTAATCTGGAATTTGAAATGTGGATCATGGGAAAGGGCCGTTTATTCACACTGCTTCCAGTTGCCAGACCTGATGATCAGGGAGGGGAGAAAATACTCTCTGGTTTTTCTGATGAATACATGGCTCTCCCCCACCCCCCATTACTTCCACCCACCTGAAACCCAACTGTGGCCTAAAAGCTTCAAGCTCATCTAAGTGATTTCTCCAGATTAATGTATTTCAGGGGGCTGGAGGAAGGGGGAGAGGGACATTTTTGCTTTTATCTGCCCTGTTTAGAAACTGATTAAATCTTTGTTGTACTACAAATATTTGAAAATAATCATCTGCTGGTTTCAGGCATGTTGCATTCTGCTAAACTATTTGTATAATCCAAACCGCGTTCTTCCTGTGTTGGGCAATATTGACCTTCCATTGGCTAACCTGTTTTAATGGTGCCGCGTGTTCGTTGAAATTTCGAATGCTCCAAAAGCTGGAGTAGTTTTAGTGCTGGGGGACTGTAAAAACTTCTAATAATCAAGCGATAAGATCATATCCTGTGGGGTAATTGTGTTGTACCTTGAGAGGATAACTGAAAAAACATTCACTGAAAACGGCACCAAACGGAAATCGCCATATGAAGCCGTCTGTAATTGTTTGTGGTGGGAGATGTCCTGCCCTCCAGAGCTGGGGTGTAGTTCTGTTCATTTCACTTTTGCTGTCCCCCCCCTTTCCTCCCTTCCTCTTTTTCCCTCCTTTCTCTCTCTGTCTGTCTCCTCCCTTTCTCTGAGGTTCTCCCTCTCTTTCTCTTTTTTCTCTTTCTTTTTTCCCTATATAGATCCCTTTCTGTTTCTTTGATTTTCTTCTTTTTCTCCTTTCTTACTTTCTATTTTTTTCTCCCTGCCTCCTTTTTCCCCCTTCTTTTCTTCTCTTCCTTTTTTAGTTTCTTCTTTCCCTTCTCTCTCTATTCCTCTTTTTTTTTTTCCCCTTCCTTCTTTTCTGTTCCTTTCCTTCCTCTTTTCCTTACTATAATTATCCTTCTACTATTCAGGAATCTAACCACCCAGTCCACGACCCTACCCTTTAAATGCATACGAGTGTACACACACACACACACACACACACACACACACACACACACTCTGCAGCACAGCACACATGGACACCCTCTGAGCCTTGAACAAGCAGAGATTATGTTTGGATTCAGTTTTACCTTAGTCATGCCTCTTTCCAGATACAAGAAACATTTAATTCCAGATTTCCTGCTTCTGGCTCTCAGCCTTTGACCAGCAAAGTGAAATGTGTTTTCACTGTTCTTGGCCAGCCCCGCTGCTGAGTTGAGTGGAAAAAAAGAAAAAAAAAAGAACCAAAAAATGAAAATGTAGTCCTCCTACTTAAACTCACAAGATTATGAAAGGAAATTTAAGCCCTGGCTACTAATTAGCACCTGTCTAATGAGCCAGGGTACAGCTCTTGCCTGTGGTATCAGAACCAAGGCTAAGAAAGGGCTTCTGCCTGAGAATATTCCACGAGGTCCCAGAGAAGGCATTTCAGTGGTGATTGAGGCCCCCTGGCTGCCTCCCTTCGCCCCCTCCCCCAAAGGGTTCTCATGGAACTTCTTCTGTCTGTGGGATCACTGAATCATTTGAAGATGAGGACAACTGGGGATGGAACTGGTGGGGAAAGGAGAAACGGTTACCATTGGGACCTGTAAGTTTCAAATGCACCTCCAGTTGCCATGACAACCAAACAAAAAATCAAACAATCCTATCTCTGTGATAACAATTATTACAATAAAATGTGTTTTGATTAAAGTCACTTTTAAATATTTAACACGTGGAGGGAAAGGATGTAAAGATTGTCCTCGCTTGAACCGCAACTTTCCACCGTTCTGAAGTGAGGGGGCCCTTTGCAGAGCCCAGGAGGGATTATTAGACATTTGGGGGAATATTGGGGGACACTTTACCAATGAAGTAGAATAAATTCAAGTATGAACAAGATTGTTTTTTTTTTCTCTCTCTCTTATTCTGCTTAGTTATGCTTTTTATTATATAAACATTAGCTGTAATATTACAGTGGGAAGCAGGTATTTGGCAGCTATATATTATTTTAGTAAGTCTGCATAGAGGGAGTACTTTCCAGTTTTAGCAGCTGTAACATGTTTAAACTCAGTTTGTAATGGGATCTGAAGATGAATATTCCCCATGGGCTCTCCTTAGCTTTGTTGCTGGCCCACTGCCAAATTTAGGGCTCGAAAGTATTATTCACGCCTCCTTGCACATACCTTGTCAGAGCATGCTCAGTTAATGAATTTCATTTCTAATATGGCATAAATTGAGATTTGATTTTGCCATAATTTATGTAGTATTTTATTAAAGAACAACATTTTATGATCGCAGGCAGCTCCATTTCTATATTCTTAAAGCCAAAACTGTTGGTTCAGTCAAGGGGTAGAGATCCAAATTGCATGGTTAGAAACCAATTGTGGAATAACAAATGAACATCCCAGGCAAAGGGTTTTCTGCCTGGGAGTCTTAGATTAAAGATAATTAGGATTCCCAATCTTTGAACAGATTTATGTTGTTTATAAGTAGAGTGCATTTTCTTCATTGAGTCAACTTGTCTTATTTAAAACAAATTATGTTTGCTGTATTAAAGTTCATATTTTTAAGGTTGAGTCTTGTATTAATCCCACAGTGAGTCATTAATCACACCAAATGCATTATAAAAACTTTAATCACTGAAGTTGAAACTGAGATTGTAATGCAATCCATCCCTTTTAATTACATCAGCTATTTTTCCCGTTCAGATCAAGAGCTACGTCGCAAAGGGAAAACAGATTAAAATGAAAGCTGTTTGATGTTTCTCTTTTTTTTAAGCAATTTTATGGATTTTGTTAAAGAAAATTACATAATTAAAATTCTTGAATTTTTTAGTCCTCTGATTTTTGTGATCTCATTGCCTTTCTTCTCTTTGCTGCCCTTATGATTGTGTTCTAGAGTCTCAGTAAACTCCCTCCCTACTGCTGGAGGCCTCATAAAAAGTTTGCTCCTTTGGAAATGCTCAATAAGGTACCTATTATTTGGTGGGATTGTTCTTGAACTACCGCCAACGTGGAAGGAGCCATTGGTTCCCACTCGTGCTAAGTCTTTAGTTTGTGGAAATATTATTGCCCTTGTGCTAACCTGAGTACCGTGTTTGTTAGCTTTGCTTTCAGGATGATATGTCTTTGCTGACATCTTTGGGTAAAGTGGAAAAGTGACATTAGAGCCCAGGTTCAAGTCCAAGTGATCTAATTTTGCCGCTTAGTTGTCATATGCCCTTGAGCAGAGGACTTAATCAAATGAACCTCAGTTTTCTCAGCTGGAAACTGGCAATAATGTTGGGGCACTAACTACATCCTAGGGTTGTTGTGAGTTGGAAATGGGTATGGTGCTTTGTAACTGTCAAGTAGGATAAAGCTGAGTCAAGAATAGTATTATTCATAAAAAATTGTTCAAAATCCTAAGTGTTGATTCTGATTTTTATAATTTTTTATTTTCTTTTTCTAAATTTGAGAGGGAATTTCTTGAAGTTTATTTATGCCAATGGGGGAATGGCGCCTTTAAAAGGAAAACCAAGTAAATGACCTGAGTTCTAGTTCCAGCTCTTGCTGGAACCTTAGAAAAGCATCCTCTTGACCTCAGTTTTCTCAAATGTAAAAAGCAGATGCTCTCCAGGGACCTTCCCATCTCTAACTCTGTGATTCTCGGTGATCACTAATGTGATTAGTAGGTCGCATATATTAAAAGAAATAGCGAGCCACCATGTAATATTCTTGGCTGAAATTGTAAGGGCTGATCAATTATTTGTTTTTTAATCCTTTAGATTAATACTGCCATATGAAAGATTTATTAAAGGAGAAGAAGATAAACCTCTGCCTCCAGTAAAACCTCGAAAACAGGAAAACAATTCCCAGGAGAGTGAAAGCAAAACAAAATTATCTGGAACCAAACGCATCAAAAGTGAAAACCCAAAGAACAAGAAAGAAAAAGATCATGCTACAAAACCCCAGGACACGACAGAGGTTAGTTAACCCCTATGTTGCTGTGAGAAATAGCCTGCTTTGGAGTCTTAGGGGAGGAATTTCCACGTTCGACCAAAAGGTCTCCTCCTGCAGTTTGCTCAGAGGCTGAAGGCTTCTGCCAGGCCTTCTTTTAGGTGCTCTGATTGAGACAGGTTCACTCAGCACCCCTCACCATCCCTCCTTCGGGGTTCTGATGGACAATAGAACAGGTTTCTGAAGGCTGGGCGGCTTCTGCCAGTCCTGGGAACGGACCTCCCAGAGCTGGAATCATTTTCTCAGTTTGATTACTTCTCAGCGGCACACCAGCCATTCAGAGAATTTGAAAAGAATTGTAAAAATCAATTGAGGTTTGAAACTAGACAAGTCAGGCCCTAATCATGGGTGTATCTCAGCCGTTCAGTGCCTAAGTCACTTTGAGTTATCCCTGCCCAGTGTAATTGATCTGGTCGTGATACCCAAATGTGTTCTATGGAAAAACCATTTTCAATACGCATTATTTATTGGGTAGTTTCGAAATGGCTCCTCAGAAGCCATTATTATCTTTCCTGTTAATAGATAGTTTCTGACCATTTTCATACTAGCACCAGCCGCCACTAGACCACAGTTGCTCTGATGAAAACCCTCTCAGAAGCTAGACAAAGAGACTGGTTTTTGAAGTCTGTTATAACATGAATGATTTTTTAAAAATCTTACTCCCTCTTAAAACAATAACAACAACAACAACTTAGCAGCCGCATTCAAAGGCAACATGTTTTAGGATTCAACCCCAGGGGGAATTTTGGTGCTTTTATTAAACGCCCCTAAAAATCAGGTCTATAATGAACTCAGAAGAGACTCTCTAATTAAACAGGAGCTTTTTTAAAAATGAGATTAAAAAAACCCCAACCCTTCCTAACTGAAAATTAAGCTACTTAGCCAGTCTTTTAGAAATAGATTATATAGATAGCAGAAGAAAAAATTGTTTTCACTTCATAAACATTTTAAGCCCCTGTAATTCTCACACACACACACACACACACACACACACACACACACACACGTTCATATGAATTGGTTGTACACATGGCCAATGTTAAGGAAGCTTCTTAGTTCCCCTTGAGCCTCAGGTCACTGAGGAACATTGTCTGCTGCATACAAAGCCATGGCCTACATCCAACAGATCAAGCTATGGATTCTGGGGCCAAAGCTGACCTTTGAATGTCTCTTTTTTACAGTTGGGTTTCAATACCCAGCTCAACACTACTTCTGTTCTAAAATATTGCTTGTCAACTAAAGACATCATCCTTAGCCAAGTCACTGACATAGTCAATGTAACAAGTCAACTCAAAGTTATCTTTGTCAAGATAGCAGCGCTCAGAAGTTAGACTGAAAATCCACCTTTGATGCTTCCAGTCAGTGTGACTGGACAAATCACTTACTCCCATTTAGTCTTTTTAAAGATGTTGATCACTTTCAATACTGAGTCAGATTATCATATACAAATTGGAGGTGGAAGGTCTTTTTCTCAGTTCGATTACTTCTTACTGACTTAGATGGTCAGTTTTATGCTAACGAAGAGATATGTATACCCCCCATTGGATGCCGAAGGGAAAAGTGCCATTGAGATAATCAGGGAAGGTCTTAACTTATTCTTGCCTGGGCTCTAGAGGATTCAGGAGGTGTTTTTTTTTTTTTGTTTTTTTTTTTTAATTTTTGTTTTTTGTTTTGCAGTAATCATGTAATTCTGCTGCTCCCCAATAACTAAGCCTGAAGGGTTCAGCACATCAGAAGGCAAAATATTAAACATGAATTGCCTTTTTTTCCCCTTGACTTTCTCTGCCACTTTCATATTATGTAAGGGCAAGAGACTAGTGGTGATGTGGAAGGGAACCTGCCTAGTGTGGCTATCAGATGATTCGAAAGAACGTGATGGTGATCTTGGTGCTTTCACTAGCTAAGAAGCCTGTTAACTTGGACAAGAGACTGGACCTCAGCTTCCTTCTCTGTAAAAAGAGACTTGGGCCTGGGAGGACCTTAAAAATCACCTCATCTAACTCCCCCTCTTTCATTTTACAGAAAAGGAAACAGAGGTTTTGCCTAAGTGAATTAAGTTTGCTGCCAGCTAGAAGTTTCTTAGATTTCATGTCACAAAGCCATGTTGAGATTTGTATTTTTTTCCTAAAAAGTTGCTTGTGCAAGTATGAGATGGATGACCAAAGATTGTAACAAATTGTACCTCCCCAAGCACAGCGGGGTCTTGTTGGAGAAACAGCTTTTAAATGGGGGTGGGTGTGATTTATGAAATGCTTTTTCTACCACCCCCACCATCGAGTCTCCCCCGAATACCTTCATGCAACATTTAGATAATCACTTTCTTGATGCTTCTTATCTTAACAACTGAGGAGAACAAAGTTGGAGGGTGAGACGGAGACCATAAAAGCCCAACACAAAGCATGGTTTTGTGACCGTCCTCCGCCGAGGCTTGTCAAGATGAGATGACAGCTGTTATGAAAGGGCTTGTCAGTCAGCCGGGGTCACAGATGGAAAGTTATAATGACCTCTGGAGGTCACAGTTCATCCGGCTCCATAATGGAATGAATGGAACGGATTGTGCCCACGAGCTTCGTCAATGGGGCAGCACAAAGAGGGGCTGTCTCATTGACGATAACTTATTTCAGGGAAGAGAAAAGCTATATTTGTAATGGCGCACACTGCCTGAATGTTGACAACTTCATTTTTAGCTTTAATAAAAATGTAGCTTGCCACGACGCTGAAAGGAAGACTGGGAGTTTCTTCTCTCCTTGGCAGGCAGGCTGCCGCAGCATCTGCATAATTTTTAAATATTTTAGCATTATTTGTGTATCGCATGGCACCGAGGAGAAATTATTAACACATAAGCGATTGCTAATTTTAAATTCACCAAATTGCAGAAATTAGAGGGAATCTGGCCATCTCGAGGAATAGCAAGAGGTGAGAATCCACTTTGTTGTCGTGTGGTTCTTTAATGGGGTTGCCTGCCTTCTCAAAGAGAGCAACTTTTTTTTTTTTAATCTTTCTCAATGGTGTCATAAAACTACAACATGTAATTTAAAACGCATTTGGATAATTGACTGATTTGACAAGAAGACAACCTCAGAATTAAACTATATGTTAGAATCAAGAGATGATATGATTGTATACCATCAGTATACACGGCTTTGCTATTTTGATAGGTGTCTCGTAAGAAACCGGAGTCGATATGCGTATTTCCCTTAATGTTTCTGTAATTTAGATTTCTTTGTTTAGAGCTGTGATTGGGGAGTAATAAAGCTTTTCAAAACTCTCCGAGGTGATTGACAAGCCTGTTTTTAAGGAAAGCTGCCGGATGTAATATTGTATTTCATAGTGGGATCTGTCAACATTCTTTGCTTTCTTCTGACTATCTATTGAAATATTTTATTAGGTCTCATCGGAGCAAGAAAAGGAGATGCAGGATCAGAGAAATCTGACCGCGCCCCTCACTGCAGTGGAATTGAAGAAACAGATGGAAGGGATCCCAGCGGAGGTGCTCGTGTCCAGAGCGGACCCCGAAAAAGGAGACCTGAAGGACCAAGGCTCAACCAAGGAGAAAGCGGAGGACACCAAGGACAAGGAAGAGGAGGAGGCTCCGTCTTCCTTTCTTTCCCCGATGCTCCCCGATGAGGAGCCAGCCCAGATTTCGATGGTTGGCAAAGAGCTGCACCCGTCGCCGGATGTCCTCATTGACATGAAGCAAGAGCCCCAGACCTGCAGTTTCACCGAGACCCCCGAAAACGAGCTTCAGGAAACCCCCTTCGGCAGTTTTCCCACAATGCAGCTCCCTTTGGCAAGCCAGAACGAGATGGAGGACGACAAGCTGCCTGTGATGGCCGATTATATCGCCAACTGCACTGTGAAAGTGGACCAGCTTGGCCACGACGACATCCACGACGCATTGAAACAAAACCCCAAAGTCCTCGTGGTCCAGTCTTTTGACATGTTCAAAGAGAAAGAGTTGACGGTTCCTCACGATGACCCCGCCTTTAACTATACGCCTCTGCTTTACTCACGGGGCAATCCGGGAATCATGTCTCCGCTGGCCAAGAAAAAGCTTCTGTCCCAGGTGAGCGGGGCCAGTTTATCCAGCAGCTATCCCTACGGCTCCCCTCCCCCTCTGATCAGCAAAAAGAAACTGAGTGGCAGAGATGAACTGTGCTCGGGGTTGTCCCAGGCCCATCACGGTCCCCACGCGGACCACATGGTGGTCAGCCGGCCGTCGGTGATCCAGCACGTGCAGAGTTTCAAAAGCAAGACTTCTGAAGAAAGAAAAGTCATCAACGAAGTCTTCAAGCACGACAAGCTAAGTAAGCCGGATCCTCACCGCTGCAGTTTCTCCAAGCATCACCTCAGTCCGCTCGCCGAGTCCTACGTGCTGAAGTCCGACCTGGAGGAGAGCAAGGAGAAACTGATGGAGAAAAGGGCGCTCCAGCACTCCCACATGCCCAGCTTCCTGGCAGACTTCTACTCGTCTCCTCATCTACACAACCTTTACCGACACACAGAACACCACCTCAATAACGAACACACAGCTAAATATTCCTCCCGAGACATGTATAGAGAATCAGAAAATATTTCCGCATTCCCTTCACATAAACATCAAGACAAACTCAGTGTAAATTATCACGCGTCTTTGCATCTGCAAGACAAAAAGGCGGCCTTGGAAGCCTCCTCGGATGATCAGCCCACAGATCTGAGCCTTCCAAAGAGCACGCCTAAGCAGACTGGAAAGGCCCTGGGCCTGGCTCACTCATCTATGGTGCAGCAGGAAGGCAAAGCTCTCTCCCAGTTTCAGGTTATGAGCAGCCAGACCAATCGAGACTGTAACCCCAAAGCCTGCCGCGTGTCCCCCATGACCATGTCGGCCCCCAAAAAGTACATTGAGTCGCTTCCTAGGTCTGGAAAGCCTCATCACGTGAGACTGGAAAACCTGAGGAAGATGGAGGGCATGGTTCACCCGATGATCCACCGCAAAACAAGCCCCCAGAATATCGGCACGGCGCGGCCTTTAAAGAGGAGCCTGGAGGATTTGGATCTCGTGATTGCGGGGAAAAAAATCCGGGCGGTGTCCCCCCTGGATTCTTCCAAGGAAGCCTCGGCAAAGGACAAGGCCTCGGAACAGGAGGGCGAAGGCGCCAAGCCGGCTCACGGCGGGCATTCCAGCGGCTCCTTGGAGAGCCACAAGCTCCCCCTCTCGTCGCCCATCTTCACGGGCTTGTACCCGGGAACCCTGTGCTCGGGCCTCAATTCCCGCGTCCCAGCTGGATATTCTCACCCTCTGCAGTACTTGAAAAATCAGACTGTGCTCTCTCCGCTAATGCAGCCCCTGGCTTTCCATTCCCTTGTGATGCAGCGTGGAATCTTCACCTCCCCGGCAAATTCTCAGCAGCTCTATAGACACTTAGCTGCGGCCACACCTGTAGGAAGTTCCTACGGGGAGATTTTGCACAACAGCATCTACCCTCTAGCTGCTATAAACCCTCAGGCGGCCTTCCCATCTTCCCAGCTCTCCTCTGTGCATCCCAGCACAAAACTGTAAACGCAGCCTTCCAAAGCATCTAAAGGAAACTGTCAGTCTCGTAGCTTCACTCCTTACCCCACGATGACATCTTCAAGAAGGAGGCGTCGGTATTCCTTCTCGGCTAGGGCTCAGGATCCATCCTGGGAATCGAACGGATAGGTCTATTGGATCGGGGCGAGGCTGTGCTTTGGCTAGCTCGGCCTAGACCCCTTTCCCATTTCGACGACCTCCCCGATCTCCAAATCATTTCACTTTGCACACGAGTTTTGTGAAGGGATTTATGACGTCCAAAAATGGCTAAAAGAGACCCTCGTCTGCCCTCAGATTGTTGGGCCTGAGCTCGAAAGGTGGCGATTCAGAGGAGGGGAAAAGGAAGACGGTGGGGAATCCACACCATCGAGGGATGCCCGGCTCTGGGTCAGTTGCTTGACTTTTCAAGGTTAAATCAATGCAATGTATAGTGAAACTGCAATCGATCTTTCCTTTTGACACTATTAAGCCGGAAAAGTAAACACTGTTCAATTGACTGTATAGACTTGCTTCTTACAAGGTACCTGTATTTGTTTGTTCCCATAATTTATATACAGGTAGTTCCATTTCCCCTTTTTCCCCAGTTTATTCTGTCCTACTTTTTTTTTTTTTAATTAAACAGTATCATTTTGTTGGCAGGTCTTTTGTTTCTGTTTGTTTTTGTTTTTGTTTTTTTTAAAGGCTGTCCTAGTTGTCGATGTGTGTATATATTTTTTTTTTCCACATCTTATCATTTGGAGCAGCTTTGGGTGGTAAAGTTATTGTTTACAAATTGAAGCAACCGATTCAAATGGAACAAATGGAGAGAAAGAGAGAGAGAGAGAGACAGAGAAAGAGAAAGACAGACGGTGGATCACACGATGGTGCAAACCAAGTTCATTTTTCAGTCTGCAATTTAAGGATTTTGTTCCTCCTACACGGCAGGGCCGAAAGAGCTTCTCCACTGTGTACCCAGCCAAAGGCTTTGCTTTGAAGTGTTGGGTTCTGTGAAAATGTTCAGCATTGTACTTACCTTATCTAGGCTGTGAAACTGTCCTACATACCAAGGGAATCATAAAAACACAAACTTCATTGGCAACAAACTGCAGAATAACAACCAAATCCAGAGGACATATTTGTGGGCTGTACAGATATTTTAGGAATTCCAGAAATGAAAGCAGAAGCCAACATGATCTCCACTGATGTTGGATCGAAACCCTTTCAGAGGCTAGAGGGCGGGTTGGGGGGAGGGACAGGAGGCCAGATGGGACTAACTTAACAGAAGAGAATGCCTTCCCCCAGCTGAGCCGTCCTTGGGGTGACCACTGGCCTGGTCCAAACGGCCTCTCACAGATTGAAAGAAGTGCCCACCGCCGCCATGTCATCATGGCTGTTGATAATGATTGGAGTATTTAATTACGCACAGAAAAAAAAAAAAAAAAAGAAAGAAACTCGGCTTTGGCTGCAAAAGCAACGTTGTCGTGGTGGTGGTTGTTTTGACCAATGACCTGTCTGGCAACAGATTTTGCTTGATGTTTGCTTCTGTCATCTGAAATAAATGCTCACACTGGTCAAGCCATGGAAAGATGTGGATGATTTGTTTTGCCTCTGTGTTACGTGGGCTACTGAGGTGTAACCACAGAGTGTTTTGTTTTCAAAAGGTTTTGTCAAAGAAAATGGTGGATTTCCTTTCGGTCTTCCCCGAGAGTCCCTCCTCCTCTATCCATAGATGGTCATTTTGTTAAAACCCTCCACCATCACCCTCCCCCACAGTTTCCCGTAGACATTAATCTTCTAGTTAACTGAGGTTTGGGGTTATTTTTTTTTTCATTGTTTTTCCTCTGAGATGTTTTGTTGTATGAAAATTGATGACAATTTTCAACTTTTAAATAAGCAACTCGCCTGCAGAATTTTCAGAACTGGTAAGGCTCTAGAACAAAGCCATGCATGCAATGCATTTATTTGTATTGAAACGTCACCACGACATAAAGCCAAATATCTAATGTAACATACTTAATATCCAAAGGTGAAAACAGAAGAATGTAGTCATCCAGTGTTCAAAGTTCCATTTGCTTCAATTAATTACTTACCTTCCTGTGGGGAAAAGAAAAAAAAAAAAAACAAACAAACACGTGTGTGGGTGTGTGTGTATATATGTATGTATGCCCATATATACATATATATGAGAGAATATTAAATAAACTAATAGTCTTTAGATTATACATGTGTGAGTGCATATTATCCTGCTGTTGCACAAGAGAGTAAGAGAGAGAGAGAGAACATCACAATCCCAGCTGGTTTCCTTCCAGCAGGGACACATAAGGAAGTTGCACTAGATAGGAATCGTGACAGAACCAGAGAATATGAAAGAAAAACAACCTCATGGCCATTCCACAGTAAAGAAGCTTGTTTAAAAAAATATGGGAGCTTCCATTTTGGGGGAGTCATCTATAAATTGTGGACCTGGGGGTATTTGTTTTCCGCAACGCACTGATCTCACTTTGGTTCCATCAGGTTGGAATTGGGTCATGCTATTTTCAAATCACGTTAATAGAAGCCAGCATTCATTTTTTTTTTTTTTTTTTCTCGTTTGTTGCAAGAGGAGGCTCACTGTTTCTCTCTGAGGGAGATCAAATGCTAGGTGAAACCTCAGGACCACTAAACGAGAAATAGTGGGATTCCCTCTGGAAGCAACACGTTATTTGTTATTATTGTTGTTGTTGTTGTTGTTGTTGTTGTTGATCTCAACCAAAATTTTGAGTTCTTTCTCCCAAAAGACCATTGAATTCCTCATTGGCTGAGAAAGGCTTTTTTTTTTTTTTTTTTTTTTTTAAAGTCTTACACGGGGCTTTGTTTGTATTGTTTGAGTCCAAGGGGCCTTATTATTGAATGGAGTTGTGCAAGCCTTTTGTTGTGCAACCAGACCCTTGTTATTGGTAGTTTTGTAAAGGAAACTGTGGAATCTAATGGGCAACAGAGTCATAAATCTATTTACTGAGAACAGCTTCCAAGAAATGTTGCAATTCCAAATGCACTAAGTTCATGATTCATTGGATATTTTGGAGGTTCTAAGATTTAAATAACAACTCTTCCCCCACCATCACCAGAAAAAAAAAAAAAGGGAAGAAAAAAAAACCCAACTCTTTTCACTTTAGCAAACTCAATTTTAAAAATAGAGCCCCGTTGAGTTTCAGAATTCACTGCCCTCCTAGTAAATAATTAGAATGCAGAATACTTGCAACAGGACTGTCTTATTTAGTTAGTTATTGGAGACTCTCAGTTCACATTTATCAGAGCATAAAGAATCGTTTGTTCAAGCCCAATATTGACTTTACAATTTACTGAACTGGTGCATGAGTTCTTAAGTACTGTATCTTACTATGTTGCTGTGTCTCATGGAAGTTTTTGAGTTTGGTCCCACAAAAATCTTTTATGTAGTGTGCCTTCAAAGAGAGCAGTTCATTTTTCTCTTCACTGATTGTTCCATACGGTCACATTTTGTGGTGGTCAGCCAAATCCCATCTGGTCCAATTTTCCAATTGTCCTGATCTTAATGAGGAATGGGAATGATTTCACTCTGGCGAGACCCACACCATTGAAACGATCATCATAAGCACTTAACTCCAGTGTTGGCTGTAAATGTATTTGATATTCTGCTTGTCTCCCTATGGTTGAAATATGTTTGAAGAAAAGGCAGCATAATCTCTTGGCTGTTTATACTTTTTTAAACTTTTCCTTTGTTGTAAATATTGTATACTTTTGGTGATTTGAGTTATGTAACCTCTATGCTCTGTAAGGTGGTTATTTGTATATAGTAAAATGGCCCAGTGATATTAGAGACTTTCCCATGGAGGAGGTTATTGAGTAACCTCTGCATTAGTTTGAACACTACCAGAAATAAAGCTGAGCCAACTATAAACACTCGATTTTGTATGTTTTCCAAATTGTACTTATTAATGCTTTTGATACTGTATCACGTGCCAATAGTTTCCCAATCACATAGCAGGCAAGAGATATTTTGTACTTTTTGATCCACTGTCATATTTAATAAAAAATGTTACTATCTGTTCCCTTTGGTGCCTGAGTAATAATTCTATTTCTTGCTTTTCCTATTGAGAAGTCACTGGCTACCCAGTCCCTGCTCCCAACTTTCCCTTTTTTTTATGTCAATAAAAGGTACCACTTCCCTGGGGAGAATAGAAGCATTGGCCCAGAACTGGAAGAGACTTGAAATCTAGTCTGAATGCCTCATTTTGCAGATGAGAACATTGACATACAGAGAAGTAAAGTTATTTGAGTCATAGGGAGGAGATTTTCAAATCCAGATCCTCTGAATAGAAGTCAGACCGTTTTCCCAACAGGATACTGCTTTTTTTCTATAGCATGTTATTCAGAAATATCCCCAGACACTTTCTAGTCAGTATTGACTTCCTGAATGAACCTCCCTGAGCCAGTACTGTAAGTTTTTCTTGTTCAGAACCTAGGCTTTCTCCCAGGATTGTTGCTCTTGAAAAGGGGGTGATTGGTGTCCCAATTACCAGGACAATCTCTTGAGAGTTATCTCCTTCCTTTGAGTGAGGGCTGTTGACAGCCTTCTCAGGAGGACAGATAATGGGGATGGATAGGAAGCTAGCCTAAACACATGCTTGAACTGTGTGCATGGGGACTGACCCTTTTGTAGCGATTTCAGTTTCTTGGAGGTCTACTCAGAACCACATCCCTATCACTATCAGCCATGCCAGATTCCCAGCCCCTCCCCTCTTCTACATGATATGTTGTCATCTCTTCAAATTCATTGCCATAGTGTTTCCTGGGCAAACCCATTCAAAGCCTTCCTGGGTTCTCTAGCCATTTGCATCTGTTTATAGTGTGCAACAGTCTATATTTATGCGATGCTTTAAGATTTGCAAAGCACTTTGCAAACATCTCATTTTATCCTCAAAACACCCTATGAAATAGCTGCTGTTTGTTCTCCTTTTTACAGGTGGGGAAATTGAGGCAAACAGGTTAAATGACTTGCTCAGGGTCTCAGGGTCAGTGTAAGGTAGGATTTGAATTCAAGGTTTCCTGCCTCTCCCCTGTGCTCGATCTACAGTGCCATACTTCTTAGGAGACACAGAGAGACACATTTACTTTGCTCCTCTTTGATATATGGTGGTTGACTGAAGCCCATTTAAAGAGTACAATCTAAAAAAATAAAATAAAGAGTACAGGCTAGATTTTTAATTCCAAATCAGTGTTTATGAGATCTTGTCAAGAAATGTCACGAAGATTTCTATCTTTTGCCAGATTTATAGCTGGAAGGAGCTTCAGAAGTCAATTAGTCCAAGGCATTCATTTTACAGATAAAGAAACTGAGGCCCAAAGTTAAATCACTCAATGTACAAGAGTTGCCCTGACCAGAGAGAGCTCTCAAATGGGTAGTAATTCATAGTTAATGGTCTTAAGTTTCCTTTGAAGAAAGTTAGTAAAATACAAGTGAGTCCCAAAAGACACTACTGGAGAACCCACCGTAAGCTCTCCTGACCAGGCCTGAAGTTCCCATTGGTGTCCAGTGTGAGAAAGGGAATATTAAGCAAATTCACAGCAGAATCAGGTTGGCATTAAAACAACACAGAAATCACAACTGGTTTGTCTTTGTGGTTAAGCTCTGCCAGAGAGCCTGCTCTATTTGCTAATGGTTTAGCAAAGCATAACTCCTGGGAAACTCCTGAACACCTGAGAACAGAATCAAGAGAAGCTGAATGCCATGGCGTGCTGGAAAGAACTAAACAATTGGATTAACGAAGGACTAATGAATTTGAGGGTTTAAGAAAAATATTTTTGCTCATTTCAAAGTAACTGAACAGAGCTGATAGAGCAATTTATGGTTTGCAAAATTGCTTAAGACAATAATTATTAATTTATCACCATACATTAATATTGGTATTTTATTAAATTTATTTAATGGATATTATTTATTGACATAATGAAATATTGTTTGATCTTCAGAACAATCCTGGGAGAAAGATGTTAATCATTAACTCCATTTTACAGATGAAGAAACTGGGAACAGATAAAGGTTCTATTACTTGCCACAACTGCAGGACCATTATTCTATCCACTACAAAGACCACACTTAATTGTTGAGTGATTTTCAGTTGTGTCCAACTCTCCACGACCCCGGTTGAGATTTTCTTGGCAGAGATATTGGAGTGGTTTATCATTTCCTTCTCCAACTCATTTTACAGATGGGGAAACTGAGGCAAACAGGGTAAATTGACTTGCCCAGCATCACACAACTAGTAAGTGATTGGGGCCATATTTGAACTTGTCTTCCTAATTCCAGACCTGGAATTTTGTCTTCACTACACTACTTAGTTTCCCCCTTTCTGCAAGTGGACCAATCCTTCTACAAATTAACACAGCCTTGGCTATGATATTTTTAAAAATGAGACTTGAATAAAGTCATTAATTGAAATAGCCAGGAAGTTCTCAGCACTTTGGGTGGACCCTCTGCAGAGAGCTGTTGGGAGAACATGGCTAAGGATGGGACAGGATGAGCCGGCATGGATGGCTTGTCAACCTGGAGGGAACATTTATTTTGTTTTTGTTTTTTGTTTTTTGTTGTTTTTCTGAGGCTGGGGTTAAGTGACTTGCCCAGAGTCACACAGCTAGGAAGTGTTAAGTGTCTGAGACCAGATTTGAACTCCGGTCCTCCTGAATTCAAGGCTGGTGCTCTATCCACTGCGCCACCTAGCTGCCCCTTCACTTTGCCACCTAGCTGCCCCTGGAGGGAACATTTAAATGGATGAGTTCAAACATCTAGTACAGAATTGAAACATGAAAGTATTTTTAAAATTTACATTGGGAAAGCCTTGTACCTTGTATGTGAGCCTGTTGTTAAAAGGGCTGGTCTTTTCCTAAAAGCCATAGTATGAAATGATGATCTTAATGAGGAAGCTAGATTGGGAAGTAGAAAAATTCCAAGACTTAACATAATGAAAATCCAAGCTGGATACATAATTGCTCGGTGACATTAGGCACAAGCCAATTCATTATACAATAAAATATAGACATTAACATCTGTTATAGAGATATACTATGGATGGTATTGGACTCAGTTTCTTCGCCTGTAAAATGAGAGTAATAATAGCCCTAACTCACAAGATTATTATGAGAATCAAGTAATATATATAAAGCGCTTTTCAAACTTTAAAGCACAATATATATTATTGTCATTTTTTATTAATGAAAGAAGATGACTGGATTTCCATATTATACTAGTTTGGCCTTTTGAGGGTGATTATAAGGGTTTAAAAAGCTACTCTTTAAAAATAATTTTTATTGTTTTTATTTTTTAAAAAATATTTTATTTATTTTCTTTTAAAAATAGTCATAGTTAGACATTTCTAGTGCCAAAATTGCCTTTCCTGCAGTTCCTTGAAAGGAGGAATGACCTCGTTTCTCTCTTTCTATTCTATATTAACCACAGCACTCTGCATCTCAGATGTGCTTAATAAACATGGCTGAATTTGTGAAAATTGGTAAGGTTGAAATGCCAATGTCAAAATGCCTTTTTCCAGGGAACATTGTCCTGTAATTTTCAATCCAAGATATTTCTCACCTATGGATATAACCAGTACGATTTGTTTATATGCAGCCAAGTTATTAAAGGGAAAGACTCCTAAATGAATTAATCAATCAATAAACATTTATAAAGCTTCTACTATGTGCCAGATCCCTATGCTAAGAACTAGGAATACAAAAAGAGTCAAAAGATAGTAGGAGTTTACAATGTAATGGGGGAGATTGTGGGCAAACTAATATATACAAGCAAGCTCTAGGCAGGAAAAATAGAAATAATTAACAGAGAGAAAGAATTAGAATTAAGAAGGGTTAGAGGAGGCTTCCTGTAGAAGGGATTTTAGTTTGGATTTAAGGGAAGCCAGTAGGCAGAGTTGAAGAGAGAGAACATACCATGAAGGGACTACTGGAGAAAATGCCCAACATTGAGATGGGAGATAGTATGTTCATGGAATAGACTAGTGTCATTAGATCAAAGGATACATGTCAGTGATCAAAGTGAAAGAATCCTGGAAAGATAGAAGAGTGCTAAGGTAGGAAGGGATTTGAATGCCCAGTGGAACGTTTTAAATTTGTTCCTAGAGACAATATGGAGTCACTAGAGTTTATTAAGTTTGGAGGTGATGTGAACAAACCTGTGCTTTAATAAAGTCACTTTAGGGGCTGAATGGAGAATGAATTAGAATGAGGAAGTATAAGGAAGGCTGACTCATCAGCAGCTATTCCAATAGTTCAGATGTGAGATGATGATGTAAATAAACTAAATAATGAAGAAAAGTTTCCTAAATAACTAGAGACAGGTTCAAGTTTGCTATGAAAAATCTGAGATGGGAAGATCATGTTCACCTGAAAGAATAAGAGAGGGGTTCACAAGAGGAAATGATGCAAGGTTAATGAAAGAAAAGATTTTCTCTCTCTCTCTCTCTCTCTCTCTCTCTCTCTCATCTCTCTCTCTCTCTCTCTTGTCTCTCTCTCTCTTCTCTCTCTCTCTCTCTTCTCTCTCTCTCTCTCTCTTGTCTCTCTCTTCTCTCTCTCTCTTCTCTCTCTCTCTCTCTCTCTTCTCTCTCTCTCTCTCTTGTCTCTCTCTTCTCTCTCTCTCTTCTCTCTCTCTCTCTCTCTCTCTCTCTCTCTCTCTCTCTTTTGTAAACAATATATTGTAGGATTCTGACTTTTAATTCAGTCTGCTATCTGCTTCCATTTTGGGGAAGAGGTCATCCCATTCACGTTCACAATTAAAATTACTAACTATTTCTATCATCTTATTTTCTCCAAGTTATACTTTTCTCTTTCTTTTCCTCTTTTCTCTCCTCACCAGCATTTGCTTCTGACCACCACCTCTCCCAATTTGCCTTCCCCTTTTAGAGTCCCTCTCCCTTTCCTATCCATTTCCCCTTCTACTTCTGTTCTCCCTTCTAGTATCCTTCCCTTTTGTTTTCCTCTTTCTTCTTCTACTTCCCAATAGGGTGAGACTAATTTCTATATCAAACTAAATATGTCTGTTATTTTCTCTGAGTCAAATCCACTGAGTTTAAGGTTCACACAATGCTCATCCCCCTTCATTCTTTCCCTCAATTTCAATAGAGCTTTTTGCCTCTTCATGTGATGTAATTTACCCCTTTTTACATCCCCTTTCCTCTCTTTCCAATACAATCCCTTTAACACCTCTAATTTCCTTTTTATATCATCACAGTAAAGTCAAACTATACCTATACCTTCTAAGTATATATTTGACAAAGATACACTTCTCAAGAATTAAGCATATTATCTTCCTATATATAGATATAAACATTTTAACCTTTAAAAACATGAGATTTTTTCATTCACCTTTTACCTTTTTATGCTTCTCTTGAGTTCTGTATTTGAAGATCAACTTTTCTATTCAACTCTGGTCTTTTCATCAAAAATAAATGAAAATCCCCATATTTCATTGAATGTCCATCTTTTCTTCTGAAAGATAATGCTTAATTTTGCTGGATAGTTGATTCGTGACGACAGTCCAAACTCCTTTTTCCCTCTGAAATATCATATTTCAGATCCTTTGATTCTTTAAAGTGGAAGCTGCTAAGTCTTGGGTAATCCTGATCATGGCTTCTTGATATTTGAATTGTTTCTTTCTGGCTGTTTGCACTGTTTTCATCTTGATTTGATCATTCTGAAATTTAGCTACAATATTCATTGGAGTTTTCGTTTTGGGATCTCTTTCAGGAGGTGATCAGTAGATTCTTTCAATGGCTATTTTGCCCTCTGGTTCTAAGAAATCAGGGCAGTTTTCCTTGATGATTTCTTGAAAGATGTTGTCTAGTATCTTTTTTTTTTTTTTTTTTTTTTTTAATCATGTTTTTCAGGTAGTCCAATAATTCTTAGATTATCTCTCCTGGATCTATTTTCCAGGTCAGTTGTTTTTCCAGTGAGGTATTTTATATTTTCTTCTATTTTTTTTTTCTTTTTTTGGGGGGGGGTTGGGAAGGGAAGAGTGTTAGACTGATTTGTTTCATTCACTTCCATTTGTTTAATTCTAATTTTTAGAATTTTTAGTTAATTATCTTCTTCAGTGAGCTTTTTTTTTTTTTACTTTCTTTTGCATTTGGACATTGAACTTGTTCTTTGGATTTTTTTTTTTCCATTTCAACAATTATTTTTTAAGGAGTTGTTTACTTTTTCTGTTTCACCAACTCTACATTTTAATGAATGGTTTTCTGCAGACAATATCTGTTTTCCAAAATCTCCTGCAAAGCTCTCATTTCTTTTCCCCATTTTTCTTCTAAGTCTCATTTAAGATCCTTTTTGAATTCTTCCAAGAGAGATTTTTGAGTAGGAGAGCAACTGGTATCACTCTTTGAGGCTTCATCTGGAGATGTTTTCCCTTTAGTATCCTCAGGATTTGAGATCTGTTCTTAGGGCAAGGGGAAGATTGTCCCAAGCTTCCTCTAGGCAACAGCAACTTCATGCTGTCCTGGGGCCAGTGCTGCCAGTTTCCTTCTCATGCTGGGTGGGTGTGGCCAAGTCCCTCTTGTTATGTTGGGGTTCAGGAGTTCACTATTTGCTTTCTATACTTGTGTTGTAGTTCTCACAGCTAGTCTGCTGATCCACTGGCTTCAGAACCAGGATAAAATAGCCAACAGTACTTTTTTTTGGCTAAGAGCCTCCCACTAGATTCTCTCAGCGTGAGGAAGCTTCTCTATCCTGTATCTCCCTGCACTGTACTTGCACCTCTCTGCACTGTACCTGCACTGGACCAAATCCCCTCTGCCCAATTGAGACAGACCTTTCCTGAAGTTCTTTCAAAATATCTTCTGCTGGAAATTTGTTACACTCCAAATGTAACTCCAAATATTTATGGTTTCTGTCACTCAAAAACCCATTCAGAGGTTTGATCTGATATTGATTCTGAGGGAAGCTTGGAAAAACTTAGACCTGTCTACTCTCTGATATCTTGGCTCCACCCTTTCTTTCTTTCTTTCTTTTTTTTTTTTTTTAAACAAATTGAGGCTTGATTTGTTGTGTTGTTGATTAGAGCTCCAGAAGTGATTAAACAATGTGAATATTGCAGAGTAATCTTAAAAGTGTGTCATGATGTACATATCCCCCACTTGATAGTATTTTTTTCCCAAATTATACATAAAGGTAGTTTTAAACATTCATTTTTATAAGTTCCTGAGTTTCAAATTTTTCTACCTCCTTATTAAGAAATTAAGTAATGTGATATAGGTTATACACATACAATCATGTTAAACGTATTTCCTCATTGATCATGTTGTGAAAGAAGAATCAGAACAAAAGGTAAAACCATGAAAAAGGAAAAAAAAGTGAAAATAGTATGTGTTGATCTTCATTCAGTCTCCATAGCTCTTAATCTCGATATGGATAATATTTTCCATCACAAATCTTTTGGAATTGTGTTGCTGAGAAGAGCTAATTCTATCACAGTTGATCTTTGCACAATGGTGTGGTTACTGTGTACAATGTTCTCCTGCTTTTGCTCACTTCACTCAGCATTCATAGAAATCTTGCCAGCTTTTTCTGAAATATGCTTGATCATCATTTCTCATAGGACAATAGCATTCCATTACATTCATATACCACAACTTGTTCAGCCATTCTCCAATTGATGGACATCCACTCAATTTCCAGTCTTTGCCACAACAGTTTGCATTCCATCAACAATGCCTTAGTGTTCCAATTTTCCCATATCTTCTCCAACATTTATCATTTTCCTTTTCTATCATATAAGACAATCTGATAGGTGTGAGGTGGTACTTCAGAACTGTTTTAATTTGTAATTCTCTAAACAATAGTAATTTAGAGTATTTTTATATGACTATAGATAGATTTAATTTCTTCAACTTAAAACTGCCTGTTCAATCCTTTGACCATTTATCAATTGGACATGACTTGTATTTTTATAAATTTGATTTAAGTGCTTTAATATTTGAGAAATGAAGCCTATTTTAGAAATACTGGCTGTAAAAATTGTTTCTCGTATTTTTGTTTTCCTTTTTGCTTTCTTGGTTGCATTGACTTTTTCTGTTTAAAAACTTTTAAACAATGTAATTAATAAACAAAACTATCTTTTTTACATTTCATTATGTTTTCTATGTCCTTTTTGGTCATAATTTTTTCCTTTCTTCATAGATTTGACAGGTAAACTATCCCTTCTTTTTCTACTTTGTTTATGCTATCATACTATCCAGCTAAATCACATACTCAATTTGACCTAATCTTGGTATACAATTTGAGATGTTGGTCTATGCTTAGCTTCTGTCATACTATTTTCCAGTTTTCCCAAGAGTTTTTTTTTTTTTTTTTCCAAATAGTAAGTTCATATTTCAGAAGCCAAAGTCTTTAGGTTTATCAGATAGTAGATTACTATAGCCATTTGCCATTGTGTTTTATGTATCTATCCTATCTAATTGATCCATTCTATTTCTTAGCTAGTACCAAGTAATTTTGATGATTGCTGCTTTATAATAATTTTAGATCTGATATAGCTAGGTCACCTCCCTTTGCATTTTTTCATTAATTCCTTTGATATTCTTTACTTTTTATTCTTTTGGATAAATGTTGTTATTTTTTCTACATCTATAAAATAATTTTTATAGTTTGATAGACATAGCATTAAATAAGTATAATTGATTTAAGTAGAATTATCATTTTTATTATATTGTCTCAGCCTACGCATAAGTAATTGACATTGTTTGTAGTTGACTTTATTTGTGGGAACAATGTTTGGTAATTGTATTCATATATTTCATGTATTTCTCTTGGCAGGTAGACTGCCAAATATTTTATATTGTGTGCAGTTCTTTTAAATGGAATTTCTCTTTCAATCTCTTCCTGTTGAACTTTTTTTGAACAGAATTGCTGATGACTTATATGGGTTTATTATATATCTTGTGACTTTGTTAAAGTTGTTGATTATTTCAAGTAGTTTTTAATTGATTCTCTAGATTGTTTAAGTTTATCATTATATCATCTATAAAAGTGATAGTTTTCTTTCCTCATTGACCATTTTAATTCCTTCTATTTCTTTTTCTTCTCTTATTGTTAAAGCTAGAATTTCAAATACAATATTAAGTAATAATAGTGAGAGCAGACGTCTTTGTTTCACCCTTAATCTTTTGGGGAGGGCTTCTAGCTTCTTTCTATTAAATCCATACATGATGATGTTTTTAGATAGATACTACTCTCATCATTTTAAGGAAATATTCATTTATTCTTTCTATTATTTCATTTATGCTTTCTAGTGATCTTTTTAGGACTACCTTACATTTTGTCAAAAGCTTTTTCTGCATATACTGAGATAATCTTATGATTTCTGCTAATTATATTACTAATAGGGTTAATTATGCTGATAGTTTTCCTAATATTGAGCCAGCCCCACATTCCTGGCATAAATCCTACCTGGTTGTACTAATTATCCTTGTGATAAATTGCTGTAACCTTCATGCTAATATTTTATTTAAATTTTTGCATCGATATTCATTAGGGAAATTGATCTATAGTTTTCTTTATTCATTTTGGCTCTTCCTGGTTTAGGTATCATCATTATTTGTGTCATAAAAAAGTTTTGTAGGTCTTCATCTTTGCCTATTTTTTTCCAAATAGTTTATATAGTATTAAAACTAATTGTTCTTTAAATGTTTAATAGAATTTATTTGTAAATCCATATAGGCTAGAAGATTTTTTTCCTAGGAAGTTCATTGATAGCTTGTTCAATTTCTTTTTCTAAATTTAATTGTTCAATTATTTTATTTCCTCTTCTGTTAATCTGAGCAATTTTATACATTTGTAAATATATATTTCTATGTAAATATCCATTTCACTTAGATTGCCAGATTTATTGGCATACAGTTGGGCAAAACAGCTCTTAATTATTGCTTTAATTTTCTTTTTATTAATGGTAAATTCACCCTTTTCATTTTTAATATTGGTAATTTGGTTTTCTTCTTTCTTTTGGTTTAATCAAATTAAGCAAAATTTTATGTATTTTATTGTTTTCCATACAAACAGCTCTTAGTTTTATTTATTAGTTTAATAGTGTTCTTACTTTCAGTTTTATTAATCTCTCCTTTGATTTTCAGAATTTCGAATTTGGTATTTAATTGAAATTTTAAAATTTGATCTTTTTCTAACTTTTTTTTAGTTGCATACCCAATTTGTGGGTTTCCTCTTTCTTTATCTTATTTATATAGGCATTTAGAGTTTATAAAATTTACCTAAGTACAACTAAAGCAGTATCCCACACATTTTGATATGTTTCATTACTTTTATTCTCTTGGGTAAAATTATTGTTTCTATGATTTGATGCTTGAGGCACTCATTCTTTTGGATTAGATTATTGAGTTTCCAATTAATTTTAATCTATCTTTCCATGGCCCTTTATTATACATAATTTTATTGTGTCATGATCTGAAAAGAATGTATTTAATATTTCTGCCTTTTGCATTTGCTTTTTATGTCACAATACATGGTTGATTTTTGTATAGATGCCATGCACTATTGAGGAAAACATTTATTCCTTATTATCCCATTCAATTTCCTCCAGAGATCTATTATATCTAACTTTTCTAAAATTCTATTCACTTCCTTATCTTCTTTCTTGGTTATTTTATAGTTAGATTTATCTAGTTCTTAGAAAGGGAGGTTAAGGTTCTCCACTAGTATAGTTTTTCTGTTTATATCTTCTTGTAATTCATATAACTTTTCCTCTAAGAATTTGGCTGCTATGCTACTTGGTGCATATATGTTTAGTATTGATACTACTCCATTTTAGTAAGATGTAGTCTCCTTACTTATCTCTTTTAATTGAATCTAAGTGACACATAAATGTCAATTGTGAAGATCATCTTATTCTTATTCATTGGAATATGGAGACAAAAACATTCTAAGATAAGTTACTTCTTCCTTATTATCCCTTATATTCACTGTACTGAAGGTTGATTTTAAAATGCAATTTTTTGATAATTAAATAGAAAGCATTATGATGTAAACTCATTTGTTAAAAGCTGATTGGAAGCATCCACAGTATAAATCCAGTAGCAGACAGGACAATAGGGCCATAAATACTTCTTACTCCCTCCACATTGATTTTTCATCTCATCTGCAAGATCTCTACATTTCAAAATCATGTTGAATTACTTGTTATCTAGAGGAGAGGATGGATGGAAGAGAGGAAGAAAAATTTAGAACACAAGGTTTTGCAAAGGTAATTGGTTAAAAACTCTTTGCATATATTTTGAAAATAAAAAGATTATTTTCTTAAAATTATTAGTGTAAGATAATTGGAAAGGAAAAATATTGGCAATAGGAAGAGAAGTCAAGAAACTACAACAATAATCTAAGTGATACAATAAAAATTACATAGTAAAGGGCCATGAACAAATAGACCAAAAATTAATTGGAAACTAATGATGGATCAAACAACAAATCAAAGAAACAATCAGTAATTTCATTCAAGAGAATGACAATGACGGGACAACATACTAAATCCTTTGGGATGCAGCTCAAACAGTTCTTAGGGAAAAGGTTATATCTCTAGCTGTTTCCATGAATAAAAAGAGAAAGAAGGAATCAATGAATTGAACATGGAACTAAAAACTCTAGAAAAAAGAACAAATTTTGAAAATCCCAATTAAATATCAAATTAGAAATTCTGAAAATCAAGAGAGATTAATAAAATTGAAAGTAAGAAAACTATTAAACTAACAAATAAAACTTATAGTCTATGAAAAAACAACAAAATAGATAAATCTTGGGTTAATTTGATTAGAAAAAAGAAAGAAAAAAAAAAACAAGCTACTACTATCAAAAATGAAAAGGGTGAGCTTACCACCAATAAAATTAAAGCAATAATCAGAAGATATTTTTTCCAATTGTATGCCAATAACTCTGACAATCTAAGTGAAATGAATGAATATTTACAATGATTTACAAAACTTTAAATTTCCTAGATTAACAGAAGAGAAAATCCCATTTTGGAAAAATAAATTGAACAAGCCATCACTGAAATCCCTTTAAAAAAATCTCCATGGCTAGAAGGACTTCTAAGTAAATTCTACCAAACATTTAAAGAACACTTAATTCCAATATTATGTAAACTATTTGGGAAAATAAACAAAGAAGGAGTCCTGTCAAATTCCTTCCTGTGCATACCCTTTGATCCAGAAGTGTCATTGCTGGATTTATATGCCCCCCAAAAAATTATAAAAGAAGAACAAGGACTCACATGGGCAAAAATGTTTTAGTCGTAGCAAAAAATTGGAAAATGAGTAGATTCCTGTCAATTGGGGAATAGCCGGATAAGTTAAGGTATGTGGAACATTATTGTCTTATAAAAAATGATGAACAAGATGGTTTTTAAAAGACCTGGAAAATTTTACATTAAATGATGTTGAGTAAAACAAGAAGAACCAGGCAAATATTGTATATAGTAACAGCAAGATTGTGGAATGACTAGACTAGGTTCTTCTCAGCAGTTCAGTGATCCAAGACAATCCCAATAAACTTTGGATGGAAAATGCCATCCTCATTCAAAGAGAGAATTATTTCTCCTGTTTTTTTTTTTTTCTTGTGTTTTTTTTTCTTTTTGTTCTGATTTTTCTCTAACATGGTTCATATGCAAATATGTAAAAAAAAAAGAATTTACATGTATAACCAAAATAATTGTTGTTTTATATGTAATGAGGGGGAAGATGGAATTAAAGTAAATGGAAAAAAAGAATGAGTGTTGTATTTTATGAAAGGCTTTTTTTCATTCATTGAGGCAGTCACATGATTTCTGTTTGGTTTGTCATTGATGTGGTCAATTAGACTCATAGTTTTCCTATTAGTAAAATAGCCTTGCATTCTTAGCATAAATCCCATGTGGTCATAGTATATGATCTTTATGATTATTTCTGTGATCTCCTTGCTAGTATTTTATTTAAAGTTTCTGTATCACTAATCATTAGCAAAATTGGCCTATAGTTTTCTTTTTCTGTTTTTGATTTTTCCTAGTTTAGGTACCAGCACAATATTTGTAGAATATGGTAGGACTCCTCCCTCTACTTTTCTAAATAGTTTATATAGTAATGGGATTAATTATCTTTAAATGTCTGGTAGAATTCATTTGTGAATCCATCTGGCCCTAAAGATTTTTTTTTTTTTGTAAGAAAATCTTCATGGTTTAGTCAATATTTTTTCCTAAGATAAGGCTATTTAAATATTCTACTTCCTCTTCTGTTAACCTGGGAAATTTATGTTTTTGTAAATATTTGTCCATTTTACTTAGATTTTCAGATTTGTTGGAATTGGACAAAAATAACTCCTAATAATTGCTTTAATTTCCTTTCCATTGGTTGTAAATTCACCCCTTTCATTTTCAATACTGGTAATTTGGTTTTCTTCTTTACTTTTTAAAATGAAGTCAACTAATTGTTTATCTATTTTAATGTATTTTCTCCTATAAACCAACTTCTGGTTTTATTAGTTCATTGGCTTTCTTTCAATTTTATGCATCTTTCCTTTGATTTTAAGAATTTCCAATTGGGTATTTAATTAGAGATTTTTATTTGTTCTCTTTATGTTTTTTTTTTTTTTTTTTTTTTTTTTTTGTTTTTTAAGTTTCATGCCAAGTTCATTAAACTGTTCTTCCTCCATTTTACTAATGAGATATATTTTTTTCCCCAAGTACTGATTGGTTGCATCCAATAAATTTTAGTATGTTGTCTTATTGTTGTACTTCTCTTTAATGAAATTATTGATTGTTTCTATGACTTATTCTTTGACTCACCCATTCTTTAGGATTAGATAATTTAGTTTCCAATTAATTTAAATCTATATTTTCATTGTCTTTTATTGCTTATAATTTTATTGCATTATGATATGAAAAGGATGTATCTAATATTTTTGCTCATATGAATTTGATTGTGATGTTTTTATTACCTAATACATGGTTAATGTTTGTGTAGAGGCAATGTGCCACTAGAAAAAAAATATTTCTTTGTATTCCTATTCAATTTTCTCCACAAGTCCATGTATCTATCTTCTCTAAAATTTTATTCACTTATCTTCTTTCATGTTAATTTTTTGATTAGGTTTATCTAGTTTTGTTAAGGGAAAGCTAAGGTCTTCCACTAAAATAGTTTTATTGTCAATTTTCCCCTAAAAGTCATTTAACTTCTCTAAGAAGTTGGATGCTATATATACCCCTTGGTACACACATATTTTGATTGATTGTTGATTTTATTGATATTATTTCATTGTCTATGATACCTTTTTTAAAGCAAAATTAATTTCCTTCCTTATTTCTTTTAATATCTATTTTTGTTTTTGCTTTGTCTGAGATCATGATTGCTACAAGTGCTTTTTTTTTTTTTAAACTTCAGCTGAAGCCAAATAGATTTTGCTCCAGCCCCTTATTTTTATGGTGTGTGTGTGTGTGTGTGTGTGTGTGTGTGTGTGTGTGTGTGTGTCTGTGCTTTAAATGTGTTTCTTGTAAACAGCATATTATAGGATTCTGGTTTTTAATCCATTCTGCTATCTGCTTTTATTTTATAGATAAGTTCATCCTGTTCACTGTTATGATAACTGTGTTTTTTCCTCCATTCTATTTTCCCCTGTTTATCCTCTCTCACCTTTCATTCTGTCCCTCTTCACAAATATTTTACTTCTGACCATACTTCTGACTAATCCATTCTCCCTTTCATTAGCTTCCCCCGTCTCTCATGGTTGGCTTATTGCTGTACCTTATTATTTTCATATAGAGTAAGATAGATTTCTAACTCCAACTGAATGCACCTGTTATTCCCTTTTTGAACCAAGTCTGATGCAAGTAAGGTTCGAGTGTTGCTCACCTATTCCTCTTCTTCCCTTTCATTATGATAGCTCTTTTACACCTCTTTTTTTGTGATATAATTATCTCATTCTATCTCTCCTTTCCCTCTTCTCCCAAAGCAGTCCTTTTTTCACTCCTTTAGTTTAGTTTTACTTTTTGTGCTATCCCATCACAGTGAACTCTCACCCTCATCCTCTATGTACACTCCTTCTAATTTTCCTAAAAGTGATAAAGTTCTTAAGAATTAGTTATCAACTTGCCATGTGTGAATATAAACAAGTTTAACCTTATTAAATCTCTTATGTTTTCTCTTTCATGTTTAGTTTTTTTATATTTCTCTTCAGTCTTATATTTGAAGGTAAACAGTTTTATTTAACTCTGGTCTTTTTGTTAGAAATGTTCAAAAGTCTTCTATTTCAATCAATATCCATTTTTTTCTCCTGAAAAAATTATACTCCTGAAAGAATTATACTCACTTTTGCTGGGTAACTGATTCTTCGTTGTAATCCTAACAAATTTGCCTTCTGGAATATCATATTCCAAGTGCCATGGTCCTTTAATGTAGAAGCTGCTAAGCCCTGTGTAATCTGAACTGTGCTCCATGATATTTAAATTGTTTCTTTCATGCTGCAATATTTTCTCCTCTGCTTGGCGCTCTGTAATTTGGGCTGTAACATTCTTGAGAGTTTCATTTTGGTATCTCTTTCACGAGGTGACTAATGGATTTTTTTCAATTTCTACTTTACCCCTTAGTTATAGGATATCAGAGCAATTCTCCTTGATAATTTCTTGAAATAAGATGTCCAGGATCTTTTTGTTATCATGACTTTTAGGGAGTCCAATAGTTTTTAAATGATCTCTTCTGAATCTATATTCAGGTCAGTTGTTTTTCCAATGAGAAATTTCACATTTTCTTCTATTTTTTCATTCTTCCAATTTGATTTTATTATTGTTTCTTGATGTCTTGTGGATTTGTTAGCTTTTATTTGCCCAATTCTAATTTTTAAGAAATTTTCTTTAGTGAGCTTTTGTACTCCCTTTTCTATCTGACCAATTCTTCTTCTTAAGGAGCTGTTTTCTTAGGTGAATTTATGTATACTTCTTCCCTCATTTTTTGGTGCTTCCTTTACTAAGTTATTGACTTTTTTTCATGATGCTATTGCATTATTCTCATTTCCTTTTCTATTTTTAACCTCTACTTTTTAAATTTGTTTTTTAAAATGTTTTTGGGATCTCTTTCAAGAGTTCTCTTTTGGGGACTTGAGATTAATTTGCATTTTTCTTTGAGGATTTACATGTAGATGTTTTCACATTGTTTTCTTCTTCTAAGTTTGCCTTGATTCTCCTATCATGATAGTCACGTTCTATAAGTCAATTTCCTTTGTTTGTTTGTTTTTGTTTTTGCTTATTTTTTCTACTTATTTTGTGACTCTTTATTTCATATAAAAGTTGGGTTCTGCTCCTGGAATGGAGAGATTCTTTTGTCAGGATTTGAGGGTCCTGCTGCTGGCTTTCACTGAAGAGCCTTCTGCCCCCACTTGATTTATTTTTCAGTTAGTTAAACTTAAGAAATTGATGGAGATAATGTCAGTAAAGATGATTAAGTATATTGTGTACATTTTATTTCCTTGAAGATCTGGTTGTTAACAGTTTACCAGTACACCAATGGAAGGACCTCAGAACTGAGTTAGTTCAACCCATGCTTGAATAAAAAGTGTCTGAATGACATGCCCAATACATTCCTTTTTAGTGAGAGGGAACCCACTATTTCCCAAGGCAATGACTCAAATACAAAGAATGAAACAGATAAGGGAAAGCACATGCTAAGAGAAAAAAAGAGGAGTGGGCTTCTAATCTTTATTCTGCCCCTTTTCTATCTGTATGACCTTGACAGTCACTTCAACTCTGAGAATTGTTTCCTTTCTCTGTTATGGGAGATAATAAAAGCTATAAAGTACTCTTCACATTAAATCTTGTCATTACTAACCCATGCTTCAAAATAGCCCCTCCCCTTCCTTTATTAGGATCCCCTCCCTCAGGGTCTTCTTGCCAATGGTGATGGAAGGGAGGCTTCTGACAAAGCAGTTAAGAATTCCAAGATGGTGGGGCAGCTAGGTGGTACAGCACCAGCCCTGAATTCAGGAGGATCCAAGTTCAAATCTGGTCTCAGACACTTAACATTTCCTAGCTGTGTGACCCTGGGCAAGTCACTTAATCCCAGCCTCAGGAAAAAAAAAAAAAATTCCAAGATGGTGAAGTGAATATGTGATCACTTAATATGTTACCCTTCAAAAAATAATTTACATTTGAAAAAGGCTTGACAGTAAGGGCAATGCCTTAGCCAAAGGATAAAAGTTCAACTGATGGAATTTTGGACCCTAGATTTTGGACAGAGATCATTGGAAAGAGATAAATGAAATGATTATGAGTCAGGAAACAATAGATCCAAATCTTGCTTGGAGGCTTCCTAACTGTGTGACCATAGGCAAATCAGTTTCTCTATCTGTAAAATGGGGATAATAGTGGTATAAAGCATTATAGACAGGCCAAGTATTGAGTGTGTGGGCTCTGTTCTAATTCAGGATGTGATCTCAGGCACTTAATCCATGTGTGAAGGACTCACAATACTGGAGATTATTGTTTTTTTTTTTTTTTCCCTAGAGGAGATGTGATATAATGAATACTGCTGGGAACCGGAAGTTAGTATGCCTGAGCCCCAAATTGATGAGTTTTGTGAAATCGAAGAAGTTCCCTTTCTTCTCTCACCTGGAAATGAAAGTCACCTGTTATACTCACCTCCCAGGCTTGCTTTGAGGAATAAATAGAAAGTTCTATGGGATCATGAGCCTAGAGCTATAAAGGATCTCAGAGGAGATCAAGCCCAACCTCCTCATTTTGCAGAGGAGACTCTGAGAGAAGGAGTGAATTAATGGCTCAAGTTCACAGACTAGAGTCTGGAACCCCTGATTCCAGAGCCAAGGAGCTCGCCACTACACCAGACTTTCTTCCCGGGTCATTTTCGTGGAGTATTCTGCATCTTAAATTCTTGTTATCCTGAGCATTGTTATTGCTGAAACTATATGGGGAGAAGGGGAAGCTTCCCCCAAATACTACTTCAAACCACATCACAGCAAAGCATTTTGGAGAGAAAGAGCATAAGACCTTAGGAAGCTGAATGAGAGACACCTGTGTCTTTGTAGTCCTTCCTGAGGTCTGGTTCAGAGGAGAGAGGAAGGTATCTGGTTTCTGTGCCCTTCCCCACTCTGGTGCCCTGGAAAACAAGGAATAATAATAATAACCCCCATTTTTGTACTGCTCTGGTTTCCAAAACACTTTTACAACACCTCTGTAAGACAGGTATTCAAATAGGATTATTCCCATTTTCCAGATGATGACACTGAGATTCAAAGATAAAGGAAAGGAAATGGGCATTGATTAAAAGCCTGCTATGTGCCAGGCACCATGCTCAAAGCTTTTCAAATATCATCTCATTTGATGTTCACGCTATCCTGTTGTTCCCACCTCACAGAGGAAGGTCAGAACTCGGGCCCCTTATTCCAGGGCCCGTGCACTATCCACTGTCCCACCCAGGAGTCTGGCTGACTTAACTGTCTCTGACTATCCAGATAACCCATGGGCAGGTGGCTTCTCCTAGCCTGGGCCCCAGAAGCCAAAGGGTTAAAAAACGAGAAGGAAATGGGGCTTCAAAGCCCCAGCTATGATTTTCTGAAAGCATTTCCTCCAGCTAGATAAAGGACAGATCACAAAGACAGATGGAGGGGAGGCAGTTACCTTTTATGCCTCCTTACTCAGGACCTGGGGGCCCGACTCAGGCCCAGCTTGTGTCCTGTGGCCTCCCAGGCCTCCCCAGCTCAGAGAGATGCTCCTGGTGTTAAAGGGGCTGACCAAGACAGGAGAATTCGGTTCTGTGTGAACGGTGTGTGTCCAAGGGGTGCCAAGGGAAGGACCCCAGGAGGCTAATGGAGAGAACGGGACTGGAAGTCAGCAGACCTGGGGTGCATCCCGCTCAGCCGGCTGTGCGGCCCTGACCAGGCCACTTGATTTCTCAGGACTCAGGTTGAAAAATAAAGACACTGAACTAGATGATTTCTGGCCCATTCTAGCTCTAAATGCTACAGTTTGTGGCCCAGCACAGTATGAAGTCTGGTGGGGGCAGCATGGGTGTGAGTGAGTGTGTGTGTGTGTGTGTGTGTGTGTGTGTGTGTGTGTGTGTGTGTGCATGTGTACAAATTTAGATTTGGGAAGGTAGAAGGGAGATGCAATAGGAATATAAAACATAGAACAACCTTTTAAGGAACTTCTTGTCTAGTTAGGGAAACAGTTCCATCCATCCATCCATCCATCCATCCATCCATCCATGTGTCTCCATCTATCTCTATCATTTATCAATCTGTTTATGTAACTACATCATCTATAATATTCTATGTATTTATCTCTATCATTCAGCCTATCAATCTACCTATCTTTATGTGTGTCTATTATTCTCCCTCCCTCCCTCTCTCCCTTCTTCCACTTCTCTCTCTACTTCATTAAAAGTCAGGGGTTCCAGACTCTAGTCTGTGAACTTGAGCCATTAATTCACTCCTTCTCTCAGAGTCTCCTCTGCAAAATGAGGGGGTTGGGCTTGAAGAGTAGGCTCTTCATTAAATGGAAAGAAATCGGATTGGAGATCTGGATTCAAATTTTGCTGCACAAATTCTGACTTGTGAAGGCAGTGCCATGTTGGTGTTTCATAAGAATTCAGAAAAGCATGGGACGATGAAGCAGAAAAAGGATCACCTGATTCACCCAGACTTAGAGCTGAAAGGGTCCTGCCCCAAAGTCTGTCTTTTAACAAATGAGAGAACTGGGGAGGGACACGGGGTGAGCACTTTTGTCCAGGCCACAGGTTGCAAAAAGCAGAGCTGATCTCGGGCCTCGGGTTCTCTCTGACTACAAATTCAAAGCCCTTTCCACCACTGGGCTCTTTGTGCCATTATTAGTAATAATAGATGGCTCTAGAAACACCAGAAAATCTGTTCCAGCTCACATATATTTTCCTTTCAGTTTAATGTAAATGTTCTCAGGATGATTTGTCTTAGTGGGATCTCAAGCCAAGTTTTTCATAGACTAATTTTTCCTTCTCCTGCTCTAGTCTTTTGTTAGATGATACTGCTTGTCAATTTTCATGATCATCTTTCAAAGCGTTTTTCAAGCCCAGTCCTTGCTTTCAAGGCTCTTTCTAAAAGTCCAAGAGAAGTCGTTTGGGGTGGGGGAAGCCAGCAGCTGGGACAATGGGAAGGGCTGGTGTGGGAGAAGACACTGAGAGGAGTGAGAAAACTGAGGATGCTGAGAGCTACGGGAGGGAGGGGGAGAGACAGCTCATTCCAGGTGTGGGGAACCATCTGTCATGTCAAATATGAGAAACAGCAAACAGATGATGCTGGCTAGGATACAAACTGTGTAAAAGGGGGAAATGTCTAAGAAACTCAGAAAAGGAAGCTGGAACCAGACTGTGAAGGGCTTTCAGTGCCCAACAGAGGAGTTTCCCTTTATTCCTAGAGGAAATAGGGAGTCATCTGAGCTTCTAGAGTAGGGGAGTGACACATGTCCAAACTGCCATGTCTTTCTACCTGGCCAGGAAATCGTGCTTTCGGACTGAGATAGTTTCCAGGCTCTCTGCCCTTCTCAATATGGTTATGTGTCACTAAAATGAACAGTTGGGGTCAATGGATATTTTTACTCATTTTCTATTTTTCAACTAAATCAAAGGCCTACAAATCACTTTTCCATACTGGGATTAGGTGAAGCAAAAGGAAATTACATTCTCCTGCCATATACAACTCACATCCAGATAAATACATCAGCACCTAGCATGGTGTCTGGCACATAATGGATGCTTAACACATATTTATTGAATTATATTTATTTCTCTGTTCTTCATAGTATTGCCCAGTGTTGGACACAGCAAGGCTCAACATTCATTTATTCTATAAACCTACATACTGAGAACTATGCTATGCAGTAGCAGAGCTACAACATGGAGCTGACAGTGTAATAAGGACATAAGTCACAAATATGATTCATGTAGAAAAGTAGCACAAAACAAAATCATATAGCAAGTCTGAAGATCATTGGAGGGAACTTGAGAGGACCATAGTTCTAGTTTGAGAAGGATCCTTAGAGATCATCTAATCCAAACCCTTTGTTTCACAAATAGGGATACTGAGGCCCAGAGAAACTAAAGGATTTACCCAGTATCACATAGGTAAGTAGGATGGATTCAGGTCCCTGATTCTGGGGAGTCAGAGAATCTCTTCCCACAGTACTGAGATTTAGGGAAGGCTTCTAGAAGGAGGTAACAATGGAATTCATAGAATTTGCCCATTGGAAGGGACCTGAGCCACCATGTTGTGCCATTCCCATTCACCTCCGCTTAAAGACTCTAGCAAAAGGAAACCCATAACTTCCCAATACAGCTCATTATACTTTGGGGAACATATCTGGAAGCTTCTATAGATGTCAAACTTAATTAATTAATGAAATCGTGGGACCCTCCCAACAGAAGTTAATGTCCAATTCCCAGTCTCGATGCAGGGCTAGATGTATAAACCCTATCTCAACGTTTCACTTCCCACAGTGCTTTGTGAGTATTTTAAACAATCTAAACCAAGCAATGAATTCCAAGGTCGATTTCTTCTGAACTCTTTATGGTAGCTTTTGTGTTTGTATTCTCAAAAGCCAGTTGGGCTGTGTGCTGAGACTGCGCTAATGGAAAGAATTTTTTTATTTTAAGAAAATGTTGTGCACTCCATCTAGTGTTTTACGTAAAGAATGAGAATGCGATACTTTGGCAAGGCTGGGGAAATGAAGGCCTTTGTAAATAAACTCAATTCCATTTGGTTTAGCTGGAACATTCAGATCGCTATAGACATGGCTTTTATAACCCAAAGTACAAACGATTTTTGTATGTTTGTGTGTGTGAAATGAAATCATAGGAAAAAAAAAAAAAGGACTTTTAAAGTCCTTTAAAAATTCTCAGGATCTGCCACTATTTTAAAAGCTAAGGATGGAATGAGAATAATTCTCCCATGTTGTAGAGAAGGCTGATGTCCAGGACTTCTACAATTAGCAAAGATGGAACAGAGATGGGCTTTTGTCTAGCCAAGTTTGGAAATGTTAGAACCAGCCATGGAACCAGGGCCATTATTGAGTTTCCGAGCAATGACTCCTGCCCATTCTGCCTAGGAGAGATCTTATTTGAATGGTGTTATCAATTTCAAACCCAGGTTATAAAGCAGGCCTGGGGACAGGGAATTGAGGATAGCTGATGTCATAAGTGTGTATGATCATTGGCTCAGAAATTTAGGATTAGAAGAGACTTCAAGGGACATCTAGTCCCACCCTGTCCTTTTATAGGTGGTTAAACTAGTAGATAGAAGTCAATACCAAAATGCAAGTCACAAAGAGAGAAAAATCTAGACTCTAGAGTTAACAGTGATCTTTAAAACAGTAATAATAGTTGACATGTTGTACTTAATCCTCTTAAGAATCTGATAGTTAGGTGATGTTATTATCCTCATTTTACAGATAAGGAAATTGAGGCAGGCAGAGATGAAGTGATCCCAAGGTCATACAGTGTCTGAGGCTGAATTTGAACTCAAGTCTTTTTGACCCTAAGTCCAGCTGTCTTATCCACTTTGCCACTAAGTATCTCAGAGAGATCCTTAAAAATCATCTTGGAGATGATAAGGGAATTTCCTCATTTTGCAGAAAAAGAAACTGAGTCTCAAAGGGAATAGGACCCATTAAAAGTCACACTATCAGTGACAAGCTTAGTCTTGCCCTAAATCTTGTGTTTTTTCCCAAAATGCTGAGCTGCTTTTCATGCCATTGGATGAAGGAGGAAGTCAGTGAAACAAAGTTACATGAATTTGATTTGGGTCCTGAATCCACTGATATTCAACTGTAGTGAAATAACGGGTAGTTCAGACAGAGATCCCTCGTGGGTGGGAGTAGGGTTTCCTCCCTCCCCCTTCTCTAATGCTATACTTGATTTAAGAGACTTTGGGGATTAGAATTATGGCCCTGGTTTTGGAGTTCTTCCCCCTTTCCAGATTCTGTCTTTCCCCACTCTTGTCCTCACAGAGTTTTTCTGCTGAGTCTCATGTTGCTCCTCTGGAGATGTTCTCCTTCAACAAAGTGTGGCAGAGACTGCAGGTTCTCAAAGACTGTGCTAGTGGAGTGAGTGTCACCTCCAGCAGATCCTTCCATATTAGGAAGGGTTCCAATATGGGCATATGAGTGATTGTATGTTTGTCAGCTGGGGACCAATAAGGCTCACCAGCAGCTTGGCCGCATAGGGCCCGTCTCCTGCAGAAACTAGTTAAGAAGCTACAGAGGGCTGCCATCTGAGTAGACTGAGGTACCGAGGGGTGCTGTGCCTTATTAGACACTTCATCGGGCCTTATTTCTCCTTCATGCAATCATCTCCTCAGATTCTCCCCCTGCCACTTCTGTTGGGCACCAGGCTTGATGCTTTCATGGATACTGTACTAATTTAGAGTCAGAAGACATAGATTTGAGAATTAGGTCCCCACCTTACTTGCTGCATAAACTTAATGGTGTTCAGACTGGATAGTCCTGAAGATTCCTTCCAACTCTAAAGAGTCTGTATCTGGGTGTAGGGCTATATCTATTCTGTGTCTGTGTCCTAGTCTTCATCTCTGTGTGTGTGTGTGTGTGTGTGTGGATGGGTGTGTGTTTCTATGCCTGAAGCTGTGTCTATGCCCTTATCTGTATATATTTGTTTATGTTTGTGTCTGTGTCTCTATATATGTCTATATCTATACTTAAGTTTGTGTCTGTCTGTGTCTGTGCCTATGTCTATGTTTATATCTGTGTCTGTGTCTATATCTGTGCCTGTGTGTATATATATTCATTTTTATATCTGTCTGTGTCTGTGTCTATGTTTATCTGTTGTCTACATTTATGTCTGTCTATGACTGTATGTATTTCTGTATTTATGTCTGTCTGTGTCTGTATGTATTTCTGTGTCTATGTCTGTGTATATATGTCTTTATTTTTATAGCTGTGTCTTTGTTGGTGTCTATGTCTATGTTTATGCCTATGTCTGTGTCTATTTCTATGTCTATCTGTGTCTATATGCATTTCTGTGTCTATATCTGAGTGTATGTCTGTTTATTTTTATATCTGTGTCTGTGTAGGCGTCTATGTCTATGTTTATGTCTATGTCTGTGTCTATTTCTATGTTTATGTTTGTGTCTGTATGTATGTCTGTGTCTTCTTGTATGTCTATTTCTATGTTTATGTCTGTTCCTGTGTTCAAGTCTTTGTTTATGTCTATGTTTGTATTTCTGTGTCTATGTCTGAGTGTATGTCTGTTTATTTTTATATCTGTGTCTGTGTAGGTGTCTATGTCTATGTTTATTTCTATGTATGTGTCAATTTCTTTGTTTATGTTTGTGTCTGTATGTATGTCTGTGTCTTCTTGTATGTCTATTTCTATGTTTATGTCTGTGTCTGTGTCCATGTTTATGTCTGTCTATGACTATATGTATTTCTATATTTATGTCTATCTGTGTCTGTATACGTTTCTGTGTCTATATCTGTGCGTATGTTTATTTTTATATCTGTCTGTGTAGGTGTCTATGTCTATGTTTATGTCTATGTATGTGTCTATTTCTATGTTTATGTTTGTGTCTATGTCCATGTTTATGTCTGTATCTGAGTCTATGTCTATGTTTATGTTTATGTCTGTGTCTGTATCTGTGTCTATGTCTGTCTCTATGTCTAGATCTATGTTGATATTTGTGCCTGTGTCTATGTCTATGTCTTTATGTCTATATCTGTATCTCTGTGTATGTCTATGTTTATGTCTGCCTGTGTCTGTATGTATTTCTGTGTCTATGTCTGTATTTGTGTATGTTTGTGTCTATATCTGTGTCTATGCTTATGTCTGTGTCTTCTATGTCTATTTCTGTATTTATGTCTGTGTCTATGTCTATTTCTATGTTTATGTCTGTGTCTCTATGTCTACATCTATGTTGGTATCTATGTCTACATTTATGTTGTTATCTGTGCCTGTGTCTGTGTCTATGTCTATGTCTTTGTGCCTATATCTGTATCTCTGTGTTTGTCTATGTCTATGTTTATGTCTGCCTGTGTCTATGTCTCTGTGTGTATGTCCATGTTTATTTTTATTTCTGTCTCAGAGTCTATATCTAGGTTTGTGTCTGTGTCTTGTAAGTGTCTATGTCCAAGTCTGTGTCTGTGTTGGTGCTTTTATCTGTGTCTGTGTCTGTGCTTGTGTGTATCCATGCGTGTATACTTGTATCTATGACATATGATGAGACCATGGGAGAGACATTCTCTGAATTCTGGCTTCATATCAGCACTCAGAGGGGGAGGAGAACAGGAAGGGAACCCTGCTTGAGTTAGATAGAAAGAGATGGAAACAAACCAAGAATGAGTCCAGGACTCAGAGGAACTTTTATGTCCATTGGGTACTAGTGCCTTCCTGTCCTTTCAGTTGGGCTTGTACCACTTTCTCTGAGTTCTTCCCAGAACTACAGGGAGTTAGTGCATTGTGAGTTAGAGGATTTTCAGAGAGAATTCCGCTGGTCTTGTCAGTTGCTTGGTTATCACAGTGAACTGGATCAATGACCAGGGCTAGTTAAGGATGACTTAACTATTGTTCTTAACATTATGTGAACTCAGGCTTTTTTGTCATGTTTGTATCTAAAAGTGTCTTTCTGAATGAAGTATTTTCTCCCCCAGATCTAGAGTGCAGAACCAGGAACAGAAAGCAGAGGATAACATGGATCTACACGAGTATCACCAATGTCATTTCTTCTAAAAGTCATATTAGAGAATATTAATTCACAAATGTGGAAGCAGCTCATTGGAGAGAACTTTAAACTTGGAGTTAGGAAAACCTGAATTCCAATCCTGATTCAGATATTTCCTCATTGTGTCTCGCTAGATAAATCCCGTAACTCCTTCCAGAGTCAGTTTACTCATCTATAAAATGGGGACAATGATGGCATCTACCTCTGAATTGATTATGAAGGTCAAATAATATTGTTGTTATTCAGTTGCATTTGACTCAAGAAGGAAATAAGTTAGGATGCTATTATAATGGCCTGGGTCAGATTCCAGGCCAAGTCAAGAACATTAATAAAGAACCAACTGTATGCTAGGTACTATATTAAATATAGATAAATTGAAAATTCCAAACCAGACAGGACTTTTGGCCATTTAGAAGAGGGACTAGATGCAAATATGATATAGATATTATAGAAAGTCAAAGCAGAGTTCAGAACCAACTTCTGGTCCTTGGTGCTAGGTTCCACATTATTGCAAGAAAAAGCGAGCAATAAGAGGAGTGGACCATATGACAAGTGGAAATGGTAATGGCTCTAGAAGCAGAAGATCAGTGTTCCAATCTTAGCTCTACTGCCATTTCGCCTCCCCTTCCTCACTTGTTCAAGGCCACACAAGTAGTAAGCATGAGAAACCTCACAGAATCTGTGGATAGATGGGTCCTGGGAGGAGGGGAAGCTGGGAAAAAGCTCATTCTTTCTTGGGACTTCTTCCCTCTGCCTGGCTGCTCCAAGGCCCCACGAGCCTGTGACCCTCATCAGTGTCTCCTTTCTCTGCTGCTTTGCCCCTCAGAGGTGAGCTGGACCACCACACTGCTGGCTCCAGTTTCTGGCGTGAATTCTTTCGGAGCTAGCTTAATAATTTGAAGATGATCTCTTGGGCATGGCTTCCTGGCTTATCCAACAAGTCTTCTATCAACTCACCCAGTTTGCTGCCTTTTCCACATTTGGTCCAAAGCACATGAAAAAATTGATTGATTGCACATCTGATCGCTTATTTTAAGCAGGATGGAGTAAAGTATCCCTTCCTCCCTCTCTGTCTCTCTGTGTGCCTCTGTCTCTCTGTTTCTGTCTCTGTCTTTGTCTTGCACACACACGCACACACACACACACACACACACACACACATCTTTACACTGAGACCCAACTCCCACCTCTTCTTGGCTTATTGTTGGTTTGTTTCCCAAGACCCAGGCTGGGCCATCCATTGCTCTCTGGAGTCTCCCCACTCCCCTTCCCTTCCTGGGGCCTCAGACTTAGTGCAGACTTCTGTTGTAAGCTTTAGTTACCCTATAGCTAAGGCTTCCCTTAAGGCATCCCACCAGCCTCAGCCTCCCCCAGAAACATTGCCAAGCCCAGCCCCAGCCCTCTTGTGTTTACAGATTAGGCAATTTAGGCCCATGGAGCCAAAGTGCACTTAAGTCTTCACAGCCAGTGAGGGCTAGAGTTGAACCCTGATCTTCTGGCTCTGGCTTCAATTGCCTCATTCTAGGTCTGCATTTCAGGCATCTATAGGAAGTCTAGCTGCAGCAAGTACATAATAATAGAGAAGACAAAAGGATGCTCTTTTTACTGTTTCATGAAGTGCTTAATTGTAAAACATGGGATTCTCCCTCTGGGAATTGAATTCATCTTCTCCACACCCCTTAGACCAAGGCCACCTTCCCATCATTAGAAGATAATGACATTGAACTTCAACTAATCTGGGTCGACCTCCCACTGGGAGATTCATCGGTGAGAGCAATGTCTCCAATTACTAGTCTCTGGAGCATTGCACTTGGTACCCTGTACCTCTCTGAGGGCCCTTTATAGCTGCCCGCCCGGCTGCCCTGGGGACCCCAACTGATCAGTGAAGTGGATTTTCTCCTTCAATTGGTCCTAATCAAGGGGAGACAAGGGAAATCAAAGCCGTCACAATCAGCAGGTTTTATACCTACTATGTGCCCAGCTCTATGATCATCATGATGGACACACAGAAAATGGATTTGACCCATGAGGAGTTTGTAGTCCTATTTTAACATGGGAATGAGCATAGAGACTGGATCTATGATGTCACTGATTTAAAGTACTTCTATATAAGGGAATTCTCCCTCCCAAAGCAGGTAAAGTCAATAAACATTTATTAAATACCTATTATGTGCTGTCAGGTAAGGTACTAAGCCAGCTCTCAGTAGGGAAACTACTTGAAGACAACTATATATATAAACAAGATAAATACAGGATGAATTAGAGATTATCTCAGAGGGAAAACAAAAAGGTTAAGGAGACTTTAGAAAGGCTCCACTTTCTTTGCAATCTGTTTTTTTAGAGAATTGAGATTAAGTTGCCTAGGGTCACATTAGTAGTAAACAGAAAAGCCAGGAGCCAAATTCATACCTTCTGAAGTCAAACCCAACTGTTTCCACTCTGGGGCTCCATACTTATTTATTAAGTTGAAGAGGAAGATTCTTCTAGCAGGTCCCACACAGACTTGTGGTTGTTCGGGCCAAACCTTCCTGGATTGCAGGGAGAGGGACCCTTCTTGGATGGAGTCCTGAAGGCTTACCCACACTATTAGTACTAGATAACTTTGATCATCCCCTTAAAAGTTAATTCTTGCCCAGATTCTTCTCTTAGAATTCCCTCGAGCCACCCACCAACCTTAGTCTTATCCCAACAGCACTCCCAAGTCCAGCCGTGGCTCTCTTGTCTTTATCAGTGAGGAAACTGAAGCAAATGGTACCAAAATAACGTACTTAAAGGCTTCCTGGTTAGTAAGGGGGAGAATTCTGGTTCTCAGTTCATGACTAATTTGTGTCAAAATTCTTATTAATAATTACTATTAATAACTAATCACATTAAATTTTGGTGAGCGATAATTAATTAAATAATTTAGCAATTAGATATTTTTAATAGTGATATTATAGTGAAAACAAGGTGACTGAACTGCTTTATTTTTTAAAGTCTTAATTTTAACATTTTGGGACACAGTAATTCAAAGTTTTGGCTCAAAGTTCAATTTATTCTAATCTTTGGTCTTAATGGCAGTCATAGTGAGTCAACAGACCTCACAAAGATTTCTTGATCCAAATGGAAAACGTATGGCGTTGTTGATGTTTACAAAATCATGATACATATTTTTCAATCTCAAGCACCAATTAGGCTAAAATGTTTGTTGACTTTTGACTACTAAATTCTACCTGGTGTGAGTTGTTCTTAGAAATTAATCAAAAGTATTGCGTGTTTAGATTTTTAATAAATGAACCCATTTAGTTCTTTGAAACACTTCACTTGTGATGGAGACCTCAGTTGGCTGTCCAGTTAATGGAGAAGCCCTCAGAGATTTAAGTTTAGGTTTTGAATTAATTTTTCTGTCTCATCTACCACTCCAACCCCCTTCCCCCCACACATATATTGTGTGTGTATATGCATACATACATACACATATGTATATATGTTTGTGTACATGTGCGTATTTATTATATATATGTATGAGGGAGAGAAACAGGAGAGAGACACACAGAAACAAAGAGAGAGAGAGTAAGAGAAAGAGAAGAGAGAGAAAAGAGAGACACAGAGAGAGAGAGAGAAATACCTTCTGTGTATATGAGGAGGGGGAGAAAGCAGCAACTTTGTGTGTGTGCATCTCTGTATAGATCTATATCTCTATATCTTCCTTTATTCTAAGAATTCATTATCAATATCTGTCTATCTATCTACATAGAGAGAGAGGGCACCAACTTTATACATATCCACAAAGTTGCAGCCCTCCCTATAAACATGTATATATGTGTGTATATATATATATATATATATATATATATATATATATACATATCTATATATCTATATATATAGATATATAGATATAGATGTAACTATATATGCACTCATATAAAGTGAAATACTATAGTAAATAAATTATGCCAACTGCCCTCCCTTTTCTAAGTTATTGCTCTCCCTATAGGGAGGGTAGCAACTTTGCATTTATTTATTTATTTGTTTGTTTAGTTAGCTTTCCATTCATTTATATTCTCTAGGTGTATTTATTATTGGGGTTCACAAAATCACAGGCCCTTCAAGTTTTAGTTGGAGCCGAAGATTTGTCTCATGTATTCTCTGGGACTGGTCATGGAGCCATCCTGACTCTACCAAGGGCTTTTCCCTCCTCCATCAATAGAATGGATAAGTCCATAATAAGAGAAGCCTTGGTGCACTCATTGCAAAGAGGAAGGAGGCAGAAGAGAAATGTGAGCTCTCGGGGTTGCTCTAAGACGCACAGGAAGTGGTCGGGGAAGGAAAGAGACAAAGCACAGAAGGCTGCTCACAAGCTATTTTGGGGTAAGAAAACATCTGCTAGACCTGAAGTCAGTAAAAGCTTCAAACAAGAAGAGAAAGAAAATGGCAACAGCAATTTCTTTGCGTGATTCTGGAGAGAGAAATCCTCTCTATCCATAAGAGGAATGTTCGGAGTCCGCACTATATTTTAATTTGTAAAATAGAAAAATCAGTTAACATCAGTTTACTTGTGAGTTAAATGGATGTGTCTGGAAATAATAGTATGAATGGAAAAGGTATGGATCTGAAATTTTATTAGGATAGAGAGATCTCTCGACCACCTTCGATTCAACCCTAATAGTCTGAGGAATAAAGAGGGGGAGAAAGAGGATGATTAAAAAGTATTCAAAAGAGATTTTAGAAGGCAGGGTGATTTTTTAAAAAGCGGGGGTTGGGAGGAGAAATCAAGGAAGACCCCCCCCCCAGGACATTGTATAGACCTTCTATGGCAAACTTTTGGAAGAACATGGACAAGATTCACATAGAATGGGCAGACAAGGATAGGCTGTGTTATACATCTTCTCAGGGAACTCCCATAGCCATCTGAAGAATTTTGGAAGAGAATTGTAACTAGCCATGTTTACATAAGGCAAGGGGCATGAAGCACACAGTCTCATATCAAGTTTTTACAATGATCTCAGTTGGAGAGGGAGGTCAGCCCTCAGGACTAGAGACCCCGGGGACATGGGGAGTCTGTTGTTAGAACAGCCACTGCCATGGATTAGGGGGAGCATCAGGACAGGCAGATCAGATTTGGAGATATTCTAATTAGGGGAGAAATAAGCAAAACCCACTGGACAGCTTCTACTTTCATTTATTTATTTATTTATTTGTTTGTTTGTTAATTAATTAATAATTTTCACTAACTAGGTCCTAAACTTGATTGTTTCTGAAATGCAAGTGCTCCCAGTGTCCTCTGGGATCAATTACTTGTCGTTAAAACAACAAACCTGGAGTCAGAAGGCCTCAGATACTTATTAGCTGAGTGACCCTGGTTAAGTCACTTAACTGTGATTACTTCATCAAAAAAAGAAAGAAAGAAAGAAAGGATAAAAATAAAGAAAAAAGGAAAAAGAAAGAAAAAAGAAAAAGAAGAGAAAAGGAAAGAAAAAAAGGAAAGGAAAAGAAAAAGAAAAGAAAAAGAAAGAAATTTTGCTTCAGGACCACCCAGCTTTCCATATCCTTGTTACAACTCTGTTGCTGTCTGATTTAGGATCACAAATCTGTCCAGCAGATTTAAGACTCACTGGAAGGTCATGGAAAGATCATTAGCTAGGAAGCCAGAAGACAATAGCTCTGGAGCTATAAGGCACCTCACCTCCAGCACCTTCAGTCCAACTTGCTCAAGTCAGATCCAGAAACTGAGGCTGAGTTCACTTCAGAGCTCACAATGCAGGAGCATGGGCATTTTGATGGAGGTGAAAAATAATATTTGGGAGAAAAAAATCTGCTTGGGTTTCATATCCCACCGGTGACGCTGACCACCGGGTGACTTTGGTCAAGACCCTGTGCCGCTCAGGCCTCCATTTCCTCATCTGTAAAATGAAGAGTTTGGTTTAGATAGCCTCTGAAGTCACATTTCTCTACAGAAATTTTTCAGTTAAACCCTGAGACAATAGAAATTCAGTTAGCCCTAGTGCCCAAGTAGACATTAAGGTTTGAGCCACAATCTCTGAAGGACCCTTCAGTTCTCAAACCTAGTATTCAGCAAATGCTTTGTGCCCTCACGGACATAAATATCCAACTACCTTGGTCCAAGGCTAGTAGATTTTAGCCTTATTTGGGAATTCTTTGAGTGGGAAGGGCTGTCCTAAACTTTTATTAATTTTCCATTGTGTTGCCCCTTATAGAATCCTGGGACAATCAGGGAATGACGTCTACTCCCCAATAGGGCTAATTAAAGCAGAAATTTCCACTGGCCGCTTCCCAAGCCTATTTCTCTTGGAAAAGCTGAGATTCTCTAATTGTTCAATTTGATTTGGGGACTGAGGGCCTAGATTCACGGTGGGAATATGACATTGAGGGAAAAAGCATCTGGCAGATGAAGTTTGGGCAGCTAGGTAGTTTAATGGATAGAGCGCCAGCTAGAGTCAGAGAAACTCCTGTTCCTAAATTCAAATCTAACATCAGACTCTTACTAGCTGTGTGATCCTGTGTGACACTTAAACTCTGCCTCAGTTTCCTCATCTGTAAAATAAGTTGGAGAAGGAAATGGCAAATCATTCTGGTATCTTTGCCCAGCAAACCTCAATGGGGACAAAGAATCAGACAGAACTGAAAAATGACTGAACAACAACAGATGATATTTATTCTCAGATCCAGGGGAGCCAGAATTAGAAAAATCTGGGTTTGAGTTCCGACATTTACACTTACTAGCTATGTGGTCACAGGCAACTCTTTGGGGTGAAATGTATAAAACAGAGACTCCATGAGATAGATGGGAAGCTCAAATGAGTTAATTTTGGTAAAGTGCTTTGTGATCTTCTGAGTGCCATCAGAGTCATAGTTAGTACTATTATTATTAATCCCAAAAGAAGTTTAGTACCCACAGTTTTGTGCAGTGGAAATAACACTGGTTTGGGATTCAGGAAAACTGGATTCTTAGCTCAATGCTAACACTTATGAGCCAGATGATTATAGGCAAGTCCATAGCTGAGTCCTGATTCACTGGGGATACACATCTAACAAAGTGACCACATGAATTGAAATTTGCACTATTCGAAGTTGAAATTATGTAAAATATAGTCATTTGTTTCAGCCCAATGGAAAGTATGAATTCAAATAATGCAACCATTCTATAGGATTCCTTTTTCACACTAATAGGGATTTAGCCTCCATTTAAAGAAAGCTACTTAGCAAATTGTCAAGAGAGAGCACCGTGCCTGGAGTCAGAAAGACCCGGAATCGGAAAGTGTTCAAATCTGACCTCAGCTATCACTAGCTGTGTTACTGCTGGGCTTATATCCCAAAGAGATCTTAAAGAAGGGAAAGGGACCTGTATGTGCAAGAATGTTTGTGGCAGCCCTCTTTGTAGTGGCCAGAAACTGGAAACTGAGTGGATGCCCATCAATTGGAGAATGGCTGAATAAATTGTGGTATACGAATATTATGGAATATTATTGTTCTGTAAGAAATGACCAACAGGATGATTTCAGAAAGGCCTGGAGAGACTTACAGGAACTGATGCTGAGTGAAATGAGCAGAGCCAGGAGATCGTTGTATACTTCAACAACAATACTGTATGATGATCAATTCTGATGGACATGGCTCACTTCAACAATGAGATGAACCAAATCAGCTCCAATAGAGCAGTAATGAACTGAACCAGCTACACCCAGTGAAAGAACTCTGGGAGATGACTATGAACTACTACATAGAATTTCCAATCCCTCTATTTTTATCCGCCTGCATTTTGGATTTCCTTCACAGGCTAATTGTACATTATTTCAAAGTCCGATTCTTTTTGTACAGCAAAACAACTGTTTGGACATGTATACATATATTGTATTTAATTTATACTTTAACATGTATTGGTCAACCTGCCACCTGGGGGAGGGGGTGGGGGAAGGAGGGAAAAAGTTGGAACAAAAGGTTTGGCAATCATCAATGCTATAAAATTACCCATGCATATAACTTGTAATAAAAAGCTATAATAAATTTAAAAAATTAAAAAAAAATATTCCTAGCTGTGTGACCTTGGACAAGTCATTTATTTGCTGACTGCCTTACTTTCCTCAAATGTAAAATGAGGAAAATTATAGCATCTTTAACTCAGGCACAAATGAGATTAGATCTGCAAAGTATCTGGCATATAGCAGACACTTAATAAATGCTTTTTCCCTTCTTCATTTGCTAAGCAGCTACAATGTAAAGAAATTGCACTGCCAGGCTCACTTGTCCTGTGAGTGCCAGTTGGTGAAGATAGATGGCCCCTCTTTCCCCAAATGACAGCTGAAAGTAGGACCATTGGTCCAGGGGTTCTTGTGTTTATCAAGGGAAATATTAGTTATCCTCACCTCATGGGCCAAGAAATTGAATCTCAGAAAGACTTAATAACTTAATATTAAAATAGGTAGTAAATGCTGAGGACGAGATACAGACCCAAATATTTCTGACTCTTAAGTAAAGAATGGGTTCCCCTGTATCCCCTTTGCCCTTTATAAGGTCTTCCCTGATTCTCCCTCTCTGAAGAGTTCACTCCCTCCACAAATTTTACTAGAACATTTTGTCTGATTATATAATTTACCCCATCACTCTCTGCCTTGTATTAAACTCATTCGTGGATACATAGCCTTCCCTCTCTCCTAAATACATTATAAACTTCTCAAGGATAGGGATTATTTATTTATTTATTTTTCATCTTGGAATCCTCGGTGCTAATATAATCTTACAAATGGTACAAAATTCAAATTGAGTGAGGGGGACAAGATACTTGATTGATATAATCTTCTGAGTGGAAAAGAGCAATCAATGATTAAGTAAAGATTCATCAAGTGTCCTATGCAAGGGGGAACAAAAATAAGCATCAAACAGGCCCTGCCTTCAATGACCTTACATTCTACTGAAAGAACTGTGAAGAGCATATTTCACATGTGAGGAATGACTTCTGCAAAAGCCTAGAGATGGGAGTTTGGATCTAGGCTTTTATTTCAAATCTGATGCTTTGCCCACAATTCCATAGCTGCCTTTATATTCTCGAGTTGGAAAATAACTTGATTGATTTATTGAGTCCAATGTTTGTTGTTGTTGTTGTTGTTTTAGCATTTTATTTATTTATTTATTTTATTAATTTTATAATTATAACTTTTTTTTTGACAGTACATATGTATAGGTAATTTTTTACAACATTATCCTTTTCACTCCCTTCTGTTCTGAATTTTCCCCTTCTTCCCTCCACCCCCTCCCCTAGATGGCAGGCAGTCCCATAGATGTTAAATGTGTTATAATATATCCTAGATACAATATATGTGTGCAGAGCTGTAGAGTTCTCGTTGCACAGGAAGAATTGGATTCAGAAGGCAAAAATAACCTGGGAAGAAAAACAAAAATGCAAACAGTTTACACTCAATTCCCAGAATTCCTTCTCTGGGTGTAGCTGATTCTGTCCACCAATTGGAACTGAATTAGATCCTCTCTTTGTTGAAGATAGCCACTTCCATCAGCATACATCCTCATACAGTATCATTGTTGAAGTGTATAATGATCTCCTAGTTCTTCTCATTTCACTCAGCATCAGCTGATGTAAGTCTCTCCAAGCCTCTCTGTATTCCTCCTGTTGGTCATTTCTTACAGAGCAATAATATTCCATAACATTCATATACCATAATTTACCCAACCATTCTCCAATTGATGGACATCCATTCATATTCCAGTTTCTAGCCGCTACAAAAAGGGCTGCCACAAACATTTTGGCACATACAGGTCCCTTTCCCTTCTTTAGTATTTCTTTGGGATATAAGCCCAGTAGTAACACTGCTGGATCAAAGGGTATGCGGAGTCCAAGGGTTTTCAATCTGGAGTCTGTGGTCTTGGCTTTTAAATATAATTGATCTTCAAGATTCATCACTTTAACTTGAGCACACAAGCATTTGGTGATTTTGTCAGTAACTTTATTTTCACTTGCAGGGTGGCAACCCTGAAGTGACTAAGCACAGTAGAGGAAAAAAAAAGGCCCAATACCCACAATTTTAGGGAACAGCTGGTATCCTACTGGTGCTTCATTGGCTTTGTTCACCTTACTATTATAAAAAGCTTCCCATGCATTCATTGCCCATTTCCCTTGTTTTCCTATAAAAGTCCAAGTTTTGTGCTTCTATTATGTCCTCAAAGTATAATGGAAATCCTTCGGGCTCCAAATCCAAGTGTACAAAGTCAGGGATGAGCCTTGGTGAGAAAATCAAGGTGTTCAATAAACTTTGTGCTGGATTGACTGCAGTTCTGTTCTGTTTGGTGTTAACAAATTGATGATCTGTTATATCTGTAAAAAGGAGGAAAGTATTTCTAAAAAGTGTTCATGAATCTGCTTTGGAAAGTTTATCAGAATCATGTTATTATTAAATAATGTTCTTATTAAATGACCAGCAGGAGGAATACAGAGAGGCTTGGAGAGATTTACATCAACTGATGCTGAGTGAAATGAGCAGAACCAGGAGATCGCTATATACTTCAATACTGTATGAGGATGTATTCTGATGGAAGTGGAATCTTCAACATAAAGAAGATCCAACTCACTTCCAGTTGATCAATGATGGACAGAGGTAGCTACACCCAGAGAAGAAACACTGGGAAGTGAATGTAAATTGTTAGCACTAATATCTGTCTGCCCAGGTTACTTATACCTTCGGAAGCTAATAATTAATGTGCAAAAAGAAAATGGTATTTACACACATATATTGTAACACATGTAAAATGTATGGGATTACCTGTCATCGGGGGGAGGGAGAGGAGGGAGGGGGGGATAATTTGGAAAAATGAATACAAGGGATAATATAAAAAAAATTACTCATGCATATATGCTGTGGAAAAAATCTAAATAAAATAAAAAAGAAAAAAATAATATTCTTATTGTATTATCAGAATCAATGTTTTGTTATGAAAAATTGTATGTTGAAAAGCCTATTTTCAACATTCTAGAGAAAGATGACATGTTTTGGTGGACATGGGAACCTCTGTATCGTTTTCTTTGACTATTACTCCCATTAAAGCATTGTACTTTCACAATTAATTTCAATATAAATAATTCTCTTTGTGATTCTATATGTTTTATGTTATACATTTTAAAAAGAGAAGGGGTTGATAGATCTCACCAGACCGCCAAAGGATCCAAGATACAAACTGAGTTCACTTACTTCATTTTACATGAGGAAACAGACCTAGACACTGTAAGTGATTTAGCAGAGATCGCATAGCAAGTTACACACATACATATATTCACATATGTGCAATGTGCATACATATAATATACACATCCCTAGGCACATATATACACATATCCACTCATACCTATGTGCGCATGCTATATACACATACACACATGCACATATACATGTATGTGTGTAGATAGGTAGATACACAATATATACATATACATACACCCATATATGTATACCACGCACATATTCACATATGTAACACATCCCTACACATATGTACACTACCTGTATACACATTCAATGCACATACATACACATAAACATATGTATATGTATACATGTATGTGTGTACATAGGTAGATACACACAATATATACATACATACACTCATATATGTACACAATGCACATATACATACACACATATACATCCCTATATATACATGTACATACACAAACCTATATACACATACAATGCATATTGCATATACATGCCTGCATACACATAAACATATGTATACATATATGGGTGTAGATAGGGAGATACACACAATATATACACTTATACATACACTCATATATGTACCCAATGCACATATACATATACACACATACACATCCCTATATACACATGTTCACACACAAACCTATATACACATACAATGCACACATATACACATAAACATATATGTGTGTAGATACATGCATGCATATACATCCACGTATAAGTAATCAAAATTGCCCAGCTTAAAACTTGGAAGAAAGACCTAAATCTAGGTTCCCTGGCTCTAAGAGGAGAGATCTTCCACTTTATACTGAATCAGCTAAATGAAGGAAAGGGCTGAACAGGCTAATCTCCAAATTCCCTCTAGCTCTAACATTCTAGGACAGGTCTCCTGTATATAACACGGTCGTTCCTACTTCCATCCTTTTGCCCATGCTGTTCCTCCTGCCTATAACACCCTTTCCTCTCTCCTCTCTATTTATCAAAGCCTTCCTGCTGTAAGGAGCCAACACCAATGCTATTTGCTCTGTGAAGACTTCCAGGCTCTTCTTACTAGTCTTTACTACACATCAGTGTGAAATGAGCCAGTTGGGCAAAGATTTAAAGCTGCAAAAGACCTCAGGGAACATTTTGTCCGTCTTCTCTATTTCACAGAGGAAGAAGGTCCAAGGAGTCACACAAGATAAGAGGTCAAGCCAGAATATGATCTCAAGTCCCCTCACGCCAGAGCTAAGGACACTCCATTACTCTTCTTCTAAACTCCTTGCCACTGATGTGATGGATGAGGTGCTGGGTTTGGAATCCTCTCTCTCCAGATACCTTATGCATTCCCCCTGCCATTAGCCATTCTTCTCATCAGTCCAGCTTCACTTGTCTCCAGGATCTTAATTCTAAATACTAGTGACTCTGTGATGGAATTGTCTCCTCAACTAGACTGGAAGTGTCCTGTAGACAAGCAGCCTTCTTTTCCCTACCACATGGGCTAGCATACAAAAGGCACTTAGCAAGCACTCATTGGCTGCTTTACCAGAAATATAATTTTTCGAGCGCCCTCACTGATAAGCTCAAAGTCCTTTCTTTGGTTATTCACTGGGAGAACTCCCAGTGGCCTCCTCTCAAGAGAAGGCAGCCGTGGTTGTCATTCATTCATCTCAGAATCAACTAGAGAATCAATCTTGGTCCAGTTGCTAGGAAACCCCATCTTTGAAGTGGGAATTCAGGATCAATCTCCTCCCGCTTTAGAGAACAAGTATTTAAGTAAATTACTTCCTCAGAAATATTGATTCATTCCAAAGACATTTAAACAATATAGAAAATGACCGGATTTCGGTGTGTGAACCCTGTCTATCCAGTAGTGTTTGAAAAGAATAACACCCTTACAAATATGTATTTACACAGAAAAGCCAGATTTTGTTTGGCCGGGTAAATAGCAGGCTTAAATACAGTCTAAAGTTCTATTTATATAATGAACTCTCATGGTCTGTTGCATAAATAATGTCTTCAGAACTGTGTAAATATGCATTTATGTGTAGTTGCCTTTGTGAACTTTCATAAGAATTTTGGTTTTATAATTACACCAAGGCTGAGTTTATATTGGTAAATAAAGCGTTGGGAAGAGAGGAACTTATTTCCTAGCAGAGCGGCATCATAACCACAACATGTCCTTTATTTTTACTTTTTTTAATTTTGCTGAGAACACATTTTGAAAATGCCCAAGCTGTCTTAACAGCCTCAGAGTTTTGCAAATGGCTCCTTCCGCTAGCTGGCCACTGGCTTCCCAAGTGGTCCTGGACAATGGGAAAGCTCACGGCAGAGGAGGGATGCTCGCCAGCTTGTGAAAATTTTTCTGCAAGAACTTTTGGCTGCCTTAACTGCCTAAAGCAAATGTTTGTTTTCTGCGGCACTCCAATCAAATGCTTTTGTGTGAAAACACTTGCTAGGGAAACAAATGTTTGTTTTGGTAATCTCCATTTGGACAGTTGGAACATTCCCACTTAAGATATTGGTTCTCCGAGATAGATGTTTTCTTTGGAAAATGAGACTTCGGCTCAAGAATGTGACTTAAATCTAGCCAGCAAGGAAATGAGGTGAAGGCGGTCTCATCCATTCTCCGCACCCCCTCCTCTGAATTGCTACGACTAGTGAAAGGGGGAATTATTTTCCATTCTATCTTGTAATGTTGAGACTTAAAAACAAAATCTGAGAAGTTTAAAAATTGCATTTCTTCCTAGAAGTGTATGGGGCTCCAAAATGTCCAAAACCAGCCCTGAGAGGTTATTTAATCTGATATGAATAATTAAGTGCTCTTTTCTGATCGAACAGCCCATGTGTTGTGAATTACACTCTCAGTCAGGCTTAGTACAAACTGATCTCTGTTCGATAAAGATTCCTTCTTAGGAGCCACTCTTGTCTGTCTATGCTAATAGAAAAGAGGAATGATGTGGATAATGCAAAAGCTATGCTGGCCTGGGAAAGTTCTCACTGGGGGCAGCCAATTTTAGCATCCTTGTTACAGGAAAAATAAAGAACTGGAAGAAAACAAAAGTTAGGTACTTCATCTGCCATGTATAGAGAAGGAAAACATAGACAAAGGGGAAATGATGAGCTCAGCACTCTGTAATGAGTTAGGGGCAAAAATGGGGCAAAAACTTGGGTTTTTTGGATTCGGGGCCTGGATTCATGGAGACAACTATACCACACTTTCTAACCAACTTTGTCTCCGTTTCACACCAACTGAAGAGGTGGGATGCAAGTGGAATGGAGACAGTAAAGGAGATAAATTTGAGCTTTGCTATTTTATCATCAATGATCCTGCATCTAGAAAAACTAAGTGTAATTGTATCTAAATCGGGCCTAACGTCAGAAGGAAAAATAATAAAATTGAAATATTTTAAATAAATAAATATGATAAATTTGGCAAATAAATGTGCTCGTAGCACATTCATTGTCCAGTCTGTTATTTAAAAAGAAAAAAAAAAGTACTTTGTCTTATTTAAAGGCTTTAGTACCCAGGAGTATGTTTGAATTTCCCACTGGTATGTTTGATTTTGACTTACTGCATTTTTTTACCAGGCTCAGCCAATATTTTCATGTGTTAACACTCGTTATTAAACATAAGATTTTTGTGATGGATTTAATTTAATTTTCTTATTGTCCTTAGAAGCTACAGACACTATGACAACTTCAGCGATTGTAGCACTCCTTCCAGGATCTAGTGTTTTACTTGTTCTCATATTGACACTTTGTGTTCTTCAAAGGGTAACTTCTACTTCAGGCTCAAAGGTATTCTTTGGATACATATTTATTCCCAAAATAGTAGTTCTTAAGCCCCTATAGGTGTATTTACCCTTAATAGCTAGTTAATAGATATAATTAGCTCAAAGCAAAATCATTTCTTAAGATAGAATAATACAAAAAGAAGCCACAAATTATTTTCCCCAAAAATCTCTCTCATAAATACTTGTAGTATCGATGGGAAGAAGGGGTGCTCTGGGCATTAAGCACATACAGGGTGCAAATATGGCAAGGAGACTTATTCCTCTGGTATAAAAGATTGCTAATGGCCTTTCTCTTTTCATGGAAGGAACTTCTTCCCCTTGAGAATGGACTCTCCACTTGGTGAGCTCTTCAGGGAGCTCCTTGTGCCTGCTTCTTTCCACAGTTATTCCCTCTGTTGCCAAAGATCAAAAGCCATAATGCTTAAAACTGCTTCCTCTTATTTTCTCTCTCTCTGTCTCTCTCTGTCTCTTTGTCTTTCTGTCTCCTTCCCTCTATCTCCTTTCTCTTTCTCTCCTCCTCCTCCTCCTCCTCCTCCTCCTCCTCCTCCTCCTCCTCCTCCTCCTCCTCCTCCTCCTCCTCCTCCTCCTCTCCTCCTTCTCCTCTCTCTCTCTCTCTCTCTCTCTCTCTCTCTCTCTCTCTCTCTCTCTCTCTCTCTCTCTCTCTCTCTCTCTCTTCTGTCTGTGGTTCTTATAGGATACAGTAACTACATGAACAGCTTCACTATAAGATCCATGACTAATGGGGAAAAGGGAAGAGAAAGGGGTAATTACACAAAGTTGTCTTTTAGGGCTGCTAAATTTGCTTTTCAGAGACATCAGATATGATGTCAATCTTCAGGCCACCAATGACAAACAATTTGTCTAATTCTCATAGGGGAAACATTATCATACTTTGTAAGGGGCGATAGGGCCCAGACACATCTTTGCACTTTCCATTTTGTATATTAACACTTCTCTTTGTTACCTCTTCCCTTAGGTTATTTCATCAATGGGGCTGCTGGGGGAGGGGATCTTCCAAATATTGGACTTTACTTTGAAATTCAAAACCAAACCAATGTCAGATAAGGGTGGCTTTGTGTTTGACTGAACATCAAGAGATTTTAGGTGGAAGTTCAGTGTTTGGGGAAGCCACTAGATTTAGAGTAAAAAGCTTTGGGTCTGAGTTCTAGCTCTAGTACATATAGCTTGTGTGACCCTAAGTACTAATCAACCTCTCTGGACCTTAGGCTCCTCTGTAAAAGAAGGTGTCAGACTGAATGATTTCTAAGGTCCCTTTCCAGCTAAATCTAGGATCCTGAACATCTAATAATTTCATCTCTTTGGGTCTTGGTTTTCTTGTGTATAAAATGAAGTGAACTGGATGTCCTGTACGATTTCTCTTAGCTTGAAATTAATTTTATCCTAGTATAAATATTATTTATATAAGAAAACATGAACAATTTTCATATTAGTAGAATCAGACAAAATTTTATGGTTTTTAAAAATTTATCCTGCTGAGTAAGATCTGGATTTTCAATGCCAAAGTGCATGTATCCAAACCTCTCTTTACTCCCCAACACACATTTATTCTGTCCACAAACTAATTGAACTGGAAATGTCCAAACCATCCAGATAAAAATTACCAAAAGAAACATTTTCATGAATATGAGCAATGTTTTTTTTCTAATGGTGGCTTGACCCTGGCAAGAGTCTCAAACTCTACCTGATCCCTTTATCATTTGGGAATGAAAAATCATTTCCCTTTCATGCAGGCAGAAATAAACTTTTAAGTAAATAAACAGATAAGTAAAAGCAAAAATATATATAAAGCAATGGGGGAGGGGTGGGAATCTCTAAGGCCTGGAAAAATCAGGAAAATCATCATTTTAAGAATAGTTCCTGTAATAAGAATAGCACTCATAAGTTGCACCATGGATATACTGAGTTTAAATCTAGCCTTAGATATTATGTGACCATCAGCAAATCACTTAACCTGTATTTGCCACAGTTCCTCATCTGTAAAATGGGGACATATTGGAGAAGGAAATGGCCAATCACTCCAATACTTTTGTAGAGAAAACCTCATGGACAACAACATGGGATCACATAAAGTCAAACATGAAAAGATAAAGTTGCATGACTGAACAACCACTTGCTTATAAATAAGTATGCTGAGCCAGAAACACAACTTGCATGAAGACTCCAAAAATATAGGGGGAAACTGTTTTGAAAGACAGAGAATTCTGTTGCCATGATCAATCACTACTTCAAAAGATTGATGATGATATATGACTCCTACCTCTTGACAGAGAAGTGACAGACTTGAGATAAAAAATGAGACGTGCATTTTTCAGACATGGCCAACAGTCTGAATGGTTCTGTTTGAATATGGACATATGTTATAATGAGGATCTCTATGTGGGGGACAAGTGAGTTAATGGCTAAGATTAAAGATTGAAAAAAAAATTAAAGAAAATGTTCTAAAAATACACTAAAGAAAATAAAAGGCCATTCAAAAGATGACATAAACCCGCAATTTTGTTACCGCCATGCTAAATTTTGTGTGAATTGTAAAAGAATATTTCTATATCAAAAGGTCACTTTCCTTCTTTTTTACTCTTCTTTAATATTGAAATGTTCATGTTTATAAATAATTGCCAACAATTTTATAAATTAAAAAATAATCTGGGAATATTTATTGTAGAAAAGATTAAGTAATTGGAATCACTGTCTTTACAGTGGATTTTACAGGATTTTCATGTTGAAATTTGCTTTGCTTTGCCCCAGAGGGGAGAACCAAAACTTAAGAACAATGGTGGGAAGGTCCATTTAAGTTTGGTTCAGTACAAGGAAGACTTCCTAATCCTTAGAAATAGGAATGGGAATGGAATGGAATTGGATGGGAACAGTGATGATAAGGCACTGAACTCCATCCCTTGAAGAGTTCAGGAAGAACTGTCAAGGATATTATAGAAAGCACTGGAGAGCATATTGAGCTCCAAGGAGCCTTCTCCCTGCCTCCACAAACCTTCTTTGATTGCTCTTCCCACCCTTGTTATGAACTCTCCCTTTTTTAATCACCTTATGTTTAATTATCTTTTTTATTGCTGCATCAACAGAATGGGAGATCCTTGAGTGCCATGAAAAAGTAGTTCCATGCTTTGCACATAGTAGGTGCTTAATACATGCTTTTTTTTTTTTTAACGCTGAAATATATTGAAGAAGTCTCAAATTTTCTAGGCTAGATTAAGTTCCTTGAGATTATTTTTTCCCTGCATTTCTACTCCTTCTTACCTATTCTGAACCAACCAACAGAATAACTGCTGAGTGTTTTTTATGTATGGAGTACAGGGGAAGAACTGTGACTGGTATATTTTCAACTTTCACCCCTACAAAACCTTGTGTTCTAATTTTTTCCCTCCTTCCCCTACCCTCTTCCCTAAATGGCAAGTGATCCAATATATGTTAAACATGTGCAATTCCTCTACCCACATTTCCACAAATATCTTGGTGCACAAGAAAAATTAGATCAAAAAGGGGAAAAAATGAGAATGAAAACAAAAAACAAGCAAACAATAACAAAAAGAGTGAAAATGCCATGTTATGATCCACAGTCAGTTCCCACAGTCCTCTCTCTGGGTGCAGATGGCTCTCTCCATCACAAGATCATTGAAACTGGTCTGAACCATCTCATTGTTGAAGAAGGCCACATCCATCAGAATTGAGCATCATATAATCTTGTTGCTGTGTACAACGATCTCCTGGTTCTGCTCACTTCCCTCAGCATCAGTTCATGTAAGTCTCTCCAGGCCTTTCTGAAATCATCCTGCTGATGATTTCTTACATAACAATAATACTCTATAACATTCATATACCATAACTTATTCAGCCATTCTCCAAACTCATGGGCATCCACTCAGTGTCCAATTTCTTGCTACCACAAAAAAGGGCTGCCACAAACATTTTTGCACATGTGGGTCCCTTTCCCTCCTTTGTGATCTTTTTTTTCAATCATATATTTCTTAGTGGCATCCTTTATCCCAATGCTCAACGCTTGCTTGTACTGTGTTACTACCACTCACACTTATGATGGGCCTTTCCATTTCCCTTTGAGTGATCATAAACTTCTATTCTTTAGAGACTGTCATGTTGGGTGACTCACAGCTATACATCACCTGAAATATACTGCTATAGGTAGAAAAATGAGTCTGCTTCAGGAAGAGGTTTGGGGTTTTTTTGAAAGAACTCTGCAATTCTTCAAAGGCAATTCAACCTGTCGTTGTTCAATTCTGGGTCCCTGCCTGTGTTTTTCTAATTTCTCTGTTCCAATGTCTTCAGAGTGTATTTAAACTATTATTATGAAAATGTTGTGTAGATGGGAAATAAGGCCTATGTTTTGGCAGTCACTGATGCTCTCTTGGTCATCTATTTGGTAATAATAAAGTCTGAGATTTTTCACACATTTTGCTAACTTTCCTTCCTTCAGGTACCTTGAAAATCAATCCCTTCATGCTCTCAAAATTGTTTTGCCTCCAGCAGATATACTCAGTCTGGTCCATCTGCTTTTCCCATCTTCCTTTTCTCCAGTGTCATTTTCCTTTACTCAAGAAGCATAACAGGGTCTGTGATGTTAAGAATGCAAATGGAATTCCACTGTGATAATTAATGAAAAGAATATTATGAAAATCTTTACAGATTTTTTTCTATCTTTTGTCAAATTGTTTTCTTCCAATTTCATTCTTAAATACCCTTTTGATTACATAGCATAGTTGGGTCTCTTGCCAAACTTTCTTTATTCTGGTTTTTCCTTCCAAAGCTTCCGTTTTATGAGGTAATACTGCATACAATTTACTGCACTTTTCCATAAGAGTTTACAAATGAGTTTATATTCTAAATTGGCATCACATTGGCTACCATATCTTTGTTTGACAAGCAGATCGAGTGTTTGTTGACTAAGGAAACTTTTAGGGTCTTTGGGTTCCCTCATTAAGGGAATGGTTTATATCAGTTAAACTTCTGTTCACAAATGTTATAATAGGTGTCAATGTGCTTTCTTCTGTCTATTTTCCATTTTCCAGAATCAATAATATGTTAAGTAGGACAGGAAGGGATTGTTTTAATGGCATATCATATTCTTTTCTCATTTTTTATTCTTTCTTTGTTTTGTGTTATTCTTTCTTTCAGTTTCGTGCTAATCTGATCCCCGCCCTAACAGGTTGGTGGTCTGTCATAGTTTCCCCTCTCAATAACAAGCCATTTCCTTTTTATTCAACCATAATCTGCTTCATTTTAAATGCTGTTTGTGCTCATGATGTCTGGAAGCTCCAGATTCTTTTCTCAAAGTTTTAATGATATAAAGGCATAAGGCTTTTATGGGGTATACAGATCTTTGGCGTCTCACATTCCCTTCTCATCATAAACCATATTTTCCAGCATATTTTCACTATGCCAACCTTTGCATTAAAGTCACCATAGTATATATTGATTTAATTTGTATGGTTTTATTGAATTTTTCATTGGATTTCATTACCTCTTCATCTTCCGCAACAGATGTTGGAGGAGAAGATGAAATTATTTTCATGTCAGTCCTTTTGTAAAAGTTCATCACGAGCACTGCAGTACAAGATGGTCCAAATGCCCTATGAAATGATGTTGCTGCTTGTTGCCTTTGGATGCAGGCTAAAACCAATTCTCTCCATCTGTTCACCTTTCCAAGGAGAACCTGTAAGCTCTCCTTCCACTGAACTGCCATTTTTTTCCCCTTCTCGTTGCATTTATAGCAAGAATTTTGCTCACATTTAGAGCCCCCAAAGCTAAACTGATGTTTCTAACTGTACGTAACCTTGGGAATCCTTAGCACCCTCTGCCCTCTTTTCCAAAACTTTGCTACTGTCAGTGCAGAAGGAGATGGGGACCATAGAGGAGCAAGGATCATTTTGTAGTTTTCTTTCTGTTAGGAGTTGCCATGGCCATGGAATTATTAAACAACAGGCAGTATGCTGGTGATGAGCTAGCTTCTCCAAACTTCACTAGGATGGGCCCCAGAAAACAGACACAGTCTTTCTGCACCATATTTGAAGTCTTTCCAGCCTGGTAAAATCTGTCAGAGCTTGCTTTCCTCTGGTGTAGCCTTTGAGAGCTCTATAATATGAGAAAGCATCAGAGGAAGACTTTGTGAGGAGAGTGACCCAATGTTCCATGGGGGCTGGACAGGTTTATTAGCCAATGCCTGGGAAGTGAAGGCTTGGACATGACAGATATATTAGGACATGCCCTACAGCATCCTTGCAATTCGTAATTCACCTAGGGCTCAGACTAAATGATGATTCAATGCCTCTGATCTCTGCTCTTTTGTAGAGTACTTTCTTCCTCTCTTTGTATAGCTAACTCTATTGGTTTCTGAACCCCTGGGCATCAAGTCTCAAAACTTACACAAACACACACACATACACACGACACACACACACACACACGAAAAACATTACAGCGAGTTCCCCTAAATAGGCACAGTTTGAAGGATGGAGAAGAGGAAGAGCTGATTTGAGAAGATAATTAGAATAAAAGGAAAGACACAGAGAAGTAAAAAAGGAACAAATGGAAGAGATGAGCTGGAAAAGAATACATAAAATTGTCCCATTCTTTTCCTATCTCCTCATAGCCTTCTAACCCTATTTGAAGAGAAGATTTAGAAAAGAAAGTATTCTTCTAACTTAAAATCAGAGAACATTGGAACTAAAGGGAACCTTAGCGATTATTTAGACCAGGGCTTCTTAAACTTTTTCCACTCAAAACCCCTTTTTGCTTGAAAAAATTTTATGCAATCCCTGATATATAGGTATATTAATTAAGTATGCAATTCAAACATTTACTGATAAAAACCATAAAGAAAATTTAAAACAATTCATTTGTATATACAGAATTTTACTATTTATTAAAGACTAAAGCAAATTTGCAAACTGAGATGGATGCGCTTGTTTATTTTTACATAAAAAAATTAAATCCTGATCAAATATTTGATACCTTTTACTGCTGTCAAATTTCTCACAATCTCCACACTTATACGTGGCCCTTTTAGGGTCATTAATGACAGTTTAAGAAGCTTTCATCTAGATCAATTCTGATGGATGAGGCTCTCTTCAACAATGAGATGATTCAAACTAGTTCCAATTATTCAGTAATGAAGAGAATGAGCTACACCCAGAGAGAGAACTATGGGAAATGGGTGTGGACCACAACATAGTATTTCCACTCTTTCTATGTTGTTTGTTTGCATTTTTTATTTCCTTCTCAGGTTATTTTTCCCTTCTTTCTAGATCCAATTTTTTCTTGTGCAGTAAGACAACTGTATAAATATGTATACATAGATTGTATTTAACATATACTTTAACATATTTAACATGTATGGGACTCCCTGCCATCTAGAGGAGAGGAAAGGAGGAGAAAAGTTGGAACAGAAGTTTTGCAAGGGTCAATGTTGAAAAATTACCCATGCATATGTTTTGTCAATAAAAAGTTATAATAAAAAAAGAAGCTTTCATCTAGAGCAACTCTTCTAGAGCATTTTAAAAGATAAAGCAGCTGGAGCTCAGAGAGGGAGAGATATATGCACATAGTTCCAGAGACAATGAGTGGCAGGGCCAGGTTGAGAACACAGATCTCTTGGCTCTAGATTCAGCCTCTTTGCCATTCACAATGGGGAGAAGGGAAGCAGAGAAGGCATCCAGATTTCTTTATTATGCTGTCAAAATAGCAATAAAAGTTAAATGCAATGAAACTTCCCAACCACACTTTAGAGTTCAATTTTTTTCAATTAACATCAATTATCAATCATCATAATTGAATACTATGGGTAGAGACCTAGGAAAGAGCTGGATTGACCATTTGGTCAATAGGGTTGTGCTGCTCAGTTTCCTGTTGGTCTTTCTCTTTAGGAAACAGTCTTTATTTGGAAGTTTTAATGTGTCAAATATCATATTTTAAAAACAATTAATTAATATTTATTGACCAACTTAAGTTCAGTTCCAAACCTTCTCTAGCCAGCTCCTCATTTGACTCATTTCTTACTTTTGTGCAGGCTTTTTTTTTTTTTTTACATTGTTGATCACAACAACTCCCTGGACATTTATTTCTCCTTTGAATTTTTACGACACTCCTGTCTCCTGATTTGTTTGACCAGTTCTCTGTCCCCTATGCTGGATGTCTCCTACCTTAGATGTTCCCAAAGCCCTGACCTCTTTCCTCTTTCCTCTCTCCTTCTCTCTTCTTTTAGTGAACGCCTAAGCTGGATGGATTCAATCATCATCTTTATGAGATGACTCCAGGCTCTCGTGGCCAAATGCCTGCCTGATATCGTCTGATTCTCCCAGCATCTCTAAAACAAAACGGATTATTCCTCCACAAAATAAGGATCTTTTCCTATTCCAAACTGCCCCATTTCTGTTGAGAGATGCCATCCTTCGACTTATTCAGAATCATCCTCAAACTGACTTCTACTAACTCCGAGGCTTTCTCCCCTCACCTAGCTTCTGGTCTGAAGGTGCTGATCTAGGAAGGAAAGAGTGAAATAGTGAGGACAGATGGCAAGATGGTTAGGGTGTTTGGCTGGCTGGATCCATCTGGTATTTAAAGCCTTTCACAAAATGTCTCTAACCTGTGGGATTGGTCCCACATCGTGGCCCCTTTCCATACTTTCTGTCTTCCAGCCTAAATGATGGATGTGCGGCCCTCCATACATAAGACTCCATCTCTCCATTCTATCTTTGCCTCATCTCTGACTTGTAGAATTCATCATTTCCTCATGGTGTCATCTCCTGGATTTCTCTAATTTCCACATCATTGCTCTTGTAATTTTATATTTCTTTGCTCTCTATGTATTGTAAATAAGCTTATCTTCATAAAAATTTCCCCCTCCAAATACAATTATTTTGTATATATAATATAATATACATTATATTATACATTATATGTATATAATGGGACTATTTTGTTTTCATCTCTGTGCCCCCAGGACCAATAGTGAGGGAGTCAGTGTTAAAGTGATGAAGACCATGAAGCACAAGACACATTTCCTACCCTTCATGGGCCATATGATCTACCTGAATAAACTCCTTTTTTTTTTTTTTTTTTTTTTTTTTTGCTGAGGTAATTAGGGTTAAGTGACTTGTCCAGGGTCACACAGCGAGGAAGTGTTAAGTATCTGAGGCCAGATTTGAACTCGAGTCCTCCTGACTTCAGGGCTGGTGCTCTATCCACTGCGCCAAGTAGCTACCCTTGAATGAACTTCTTTTTGAGTAACCCACTTGTTTCTCTGTTTTATCCTTTCTTGGCAGAGATTGAAATCAAGGACCTATCAGATCCTACTCCCTAACACTTGGGTCTCTTTCAAGAGACAAAAATTACAAAACCAAGTATTAGGAAATCTGGATTATTTTGCAACATCTCCTACTAATTAGTGTAATCTGGGCAAGTTAAAATTCCAATTCCTCTCTGTTGGCCTCAGTTTACATAAAATAAAGTAATTAAATTAAATGACCTCTTAAGGTCCCTTCCAACTCCAGTACACCATGACTCTCTAACTTCCAAATATTGGCTTTCACTACGGTCAACAGAAAAATTACCTGAAAGAGTACAAGTACTTAATTAAGACAGATTTGCTAATGGAATAATATTCTATTATTATCTATAGTCTAATAATATTCTATTCACTAAAAGCTTTCAGATTTGCTTTTATTTTAAAGATTGATTTTATGAATTTTATACAAACTTATGGACATGCAGAATGAATAATTAGAGAAGTATGATTTGTAACTATATATATAAGGTTAGGATTAGGGTTAGAGTCAGATGCATTTAGGGTTCGAGTTAGCACCAATTTAGGATTTGGGTTATAAGTGAAGAGTAATTTCAAGTCTTTATGACAATTCACTATCTATTTTGATGAAAATTTTTCTAATTTTTTTTTTCTCTAGAACTATTGAGGGCAGAATAAAACATTTCCAAGTACTGGAAGAATGGAAAATTGTGAGGCAGTATCGTGCCCAAATAATGTAGACCTTTTTCCTAATCCTCATGGCTGAGGTACCTTAGAACAATTTCCAGCTCAGGCTCCTTTTAGTTTGAGGCTGGTGAGGATTCATGGGAAGAATGCTGTGATCAGACTGGGGCATTTTGCATTGAAATCTTGTCTCCCATGCTTTCCGGCTGTGACCCCAGCCACACATTTTAGTTCAGCTTCCTTGTCATCTGTCGAATAACAATTTCATTACCATTCTCACAGTGTACAAAGAAATGCTTTGTAAACCTTCAGGGATTGAAAAACATATGAGTATTATTATTTTTTTTAAGTCTCAGGTGTGGACATGAAATAGAACAAGATTTAAAGAAACACAAGTAGGTGGAAGCATATTACAAATTGTGACTTGCATATATGAAATGGCATATAAACCATCATCGGCGAACTATGAGCCCTTTGAGAACAGAGGTTATTTTTGTTTTTTTCTTTGTAGTTCCAGGATCTTGCAAAGTGCCTGGCAGTTTTCTTGTTGTTATTTTGATGAAGAATGTAGTGGTCCAGACTTGTGATTTAATTGATTTAGAGAATGCCCAGGGAGGAAATTCCCTCTACCAAGGTGGATCAGCAAATGTTCTGTCATTAATAGTTTTAAGAGTTGCCTGCAGGGGACTGTGGATTTAAATGGCTTGCCAGGATCATTCAGCTAGTATATAAATAATCAAATTATCCAATAATTCAAGGAAGCCTTGTCTTTCAAACATTATCCTATTAACAACAAGATCGGTTTTGAAAGTAAGGCAGCTGGGTAGTCCAGTGGATAGAGCTCAGAGTCTGGAGCAGAAAGACCAGCGATACTAATTGTGAGATCTTGGGCAAGTAACTTAATCCGTTTGCCTCAGTTTTCTCCTCTGTAAATGGGATGGAGAAGGATGCAGTAAATCACTCCAGCACACAGACCCCACATGGGGTCATTGAGCATTGAAGATGATTGAAAGGATTGGACAACAAAAAGCATTGTTACCATTTACTAACAGAAAGGTGTTATGGGAAAGGCTTGGACATTAACAAGCTTATTTGTAAGGTAAGCTCCATTGAAAAGGATGTATTCTGCTTAGAGCTGACTTTAAGAACTTTGGCCTTTCCCAGGAAATCTCATTGAAATCTCAATATCACTGAGATGGGTCCAATTTTTTATCCCATACTTCCTCAGCACTTTCAATTGCTTCTTTACAGCTTTCTTTTGTATTGTCTTCCCCTGTTAGATTATAAACCCCTAGAGGACAGGGATTGTTTTTCTTATTTGCCTTTTCAGCACCTACCATAGTATCTGACACACCATAGACATAATAAATGTTTATGGACTGACTCTTGTAGTCCTGGGTATGATTACATCATTCCAAGATTAAATTCGAATTCATGGGGAGAAAGCAGAAATCAAATTCAATTTGGAAGTCTTTATTAAATGTCTATCTTGAAAAAGAGGGCTATGACACTAATAAGGTATGAGAGCTTGCACCAAAGGAGAATCTGTGTCATCAGGGAGAAAGGAAGCTGTACTGAGGGAAGTATGGGAAGTAGAAATGATAAAACTTGACAATGAGCTGAATTGGGGTGTGAATAAGCTATGGAGAATGATACTGGGAAAGTGGGCACTGGTGAACAGGAAAATGGCAGCAATGGCAGTAACAGGAAAGTGGGGAAAATAAGAAATCTTGGGAGGAAAGATGACTTGTTTTAAATGGTTGACTTTGAGATCCCTACATACAATTCAAGGGTGTCTAAGAAGTAGTTGGTGATGTTGAGACAGGAACTGAGGAGAGAGTTTAGGGCTAGATTTTTAAAAATTTGGGTATCATCTCTACGAGTTAGAGTTGAAAAGATCAAAACTGATGAGATCACTGAGAGAGAAGAGGTTCTGGACAAACCCTTGGGAATACCCATTGTTAGTGGGTATAATAATAATGATAATAACATCTAGTATTCTTATAGTACATTAAGATATACAAAGCACTTTCAGACTTTCTTATCTGGTTAATTCTAGTAGGAAATTGCTATTATCACTTCCATTTTACATATGAGGAAACTGAGGCATAATGCAGTTATAGGATTTGCCCCAAGTCACATAAATATGCCAGAGGAGACAGAAGAAGTGGAGTGGTGTCACAAAAGCCTAATGAGAAAGTAGCCAGCAGAAGAGAGTGATCAAGTATTGAAAGCTTCAAAGAAAAAAGAGGATGGAGAAAAAAGCCCATTAGATTGGACAATTAAGAGATTGTTGGGGCTTTTAGAGAGAATGGTTTCAGTTGAATGATAAGGTCAGAATCCAAACTTTAGAGGGTTTAAAAAAGAATGAGAACAGAAGAACCTAGTGTAGATGGCTTTCATAATGAATTTAACCAAGAAAGGAAGAAGAGATATAGGATGATGGCTCTCAAGGCTACATAGTGGTGCCTTGTGATGGAAATAGAATTCTATAAATTTTACAGTTCCATCTTTTGCCTCTTCCCCCAGCCTCTCAGTCTCACTCTAGAAAGAAATCTTCTTTATTAATCTTTATTCCTTAAGGATTGGCTTTATTTGGCTACTTTATTTAAAGTCCAATTTGCTCCTTGTAAGACTGTGTTTTATTATTATTATTGTATTAATTCGTGTATGTGTTCTCTGAAGCAGTCAGTAATATTCCTAGAATATACGATGATATATTATTATATATAATATGTATATATTATATACATATTATACATTATACATACATTATATATATAATTATATAATAAGTTAGACTGAACAGAGATTTTATTGATTTCTATTTTTATTTCTATTATATATTATATAATATTATAAATAAATTTCTCAAGAGCAGAGAGAACATGTGAATCCAGACCAATACCTAGATACAATAAACAAAACAGTCCTGGAGGGGTCATAATGTTTGCAAATTGGCTAATGTTAGATTTTCTAGGGCCATAACATCAGGTAAGTGCTCTTTCCATTGTTGCTTCTAGGCAGGTTTGAAAGAAAATACATATACCTAAAGGACTGAGGTGTCAGGCCAGAAGATTTGAGCTTAAAAAAAAATCGGTGTCACTCACAATAAGGTAGTATGATATATAATATAAGTGCAGTCTAAGTCAAGAGATTGTAACTAGCTTTCCTTTTCAAGCAAACACCTTCATCTCCAACCCCTTCTAGGGTTATAAAAATGTTAGTGACAGTACACCTAATAAATCACCTGAAGTAATCCCATTATTTAAATTAAATTTATTAAATTAAATTTAAAACTTCTATTTCCATTAGTTTGGAGCTAGTTACTATATTTTACCTAATTATAAGTTCAAACACTTCAGGAGATTTCTTATTTGCACTAATTAGGACTTGGTTCTATTATTATATTGTCATTTCTCCTGGAAAAATATAAGCTTCTTGAGGGCAGGGATTTTCAACTTTATCTTTATACCTATTATTCCTAGTAAAAAAGCTGGCATACAATAGGTGTTTAATGCATGCTTATTAAATTGAATCAAGTGAATTTGGTGGAAAGAGCACTAGATTTAGTATCAGTGAACCTAGATTCAATTATTGGCTCAGTTTTCTCACCATAAAATGAAGGTGTTGAGTTACATAACCTCTGAAATCCCTTCCATGGGAAGATTCAGAAAAGATGGCAGAGTAGATTAGAGAATTCCAAGCTCTCTAAATTTCCCCTGCAAACAGAACAAATTGCACCTCAGGGTGAATATAGACTAATGGAAAATAAAGATCTGGGGCAGAACAGGGATCTTCCTGGGACAACTGAAGAAGGCTCAAAGGAAGACCCCAGGACTGGGGTTAAACCCAAGGGAAGTATAAACAGCTCCAGACTAGCTCTTCAGAAACACCAAGTAGGGAGCCCTGGGGCTATCTGGGTTTGACAGGAGCCTCAGCCAGAAACACAGAAACTTTCAATTTCTAGGAGTTGCAGGGGTGGGGGTGAGATTCTCAGTTCAGGAAGACTGAGGGAACCTTTGCTGATAGGAACACCAGGCCCAACTGTGCTACAAAAACTTGACCCTGGATGAGAAGGAACCAGCATGTGGGGAGTGCAGAAGCAGTGGGGCAGGGAGGCTGTGGGCATTTGCAGGAGGCAGGGATGTCTTGGTTTGGGCTTCCAGGTAAGGAGGGAGAGATGAAGTGAAGCCAGAGGCACTTTGCTCCCCTAGGATTAAGATACTTACACTAATAGTTCTCACTTTAAAAAAATGAACAGGAAAAGAAGAAAAAAACTCAACCATAGAAACTTATTATGGGAATAAGGAGGACCAGGATTCCTCTTCAGAAGAGGACGATGAAGTTAAAAAACAAAACCTTTTCCACTGCAAAGAGTAATGTTAAATGGCTACTTGCCCAGAAAGAATTTATAAAATAACTCAAAAAATACTTTAAAAATCAAATAAAAGATTGAGGAAAAACTAAACTAAAATAAGAATCATCCAAGAAGAATAAGATGATGAAAAAAAGTTAACCAACTAGAAAAGGAGATACAGTCTTAAAAAAGAAAAATAATTCTTCTTTGAAAATTAGAATTGGTGGCTAAGAAGTCAGGAAAAAATAATGATGAATGTTGGAGGGGATGTGGGAAAACTGGGACACTGATGCATTGTTGGTGGAGTTGTGAAAGAATCCAGCCATTCTGGAGAGCAATTTGGAATTATGCCCCAAAAGTTATCAAACTCTGCATGCCCTTTGACCCAGCAGTGCTACTACTGGGCTTATATCCCAAGGAAATACTAAAGAAGGGAAAGAGACCTGTATGTGCCAAAATGTTTGTGGCAGCTCTCTTTGTTGTAGCTAGAAACTGGAAGTTGAATGGATGTCCATCAATTGGAGAATGGTTGGGTAAATTATGGTATATGAAGGTTATGGAATATTATTGCTCTCTAAGAAATGACCAGCAGGAGGAATACAGAGAGGCTTGGAGAGACTTACATCAACTGATGCTGAGTGAAATGAGCAGAACTAGGAGATCATTATACCCTTCAACAACAATACTGTATGAAAATATATTCTGATTGAAGTGGATATCTTCAACAATTGATCAATGATGGACAGAAAGAACTACACCCAGAGAAGGAACACTGGTCATTAAGTGTAAACTGTTTGCACTGTTGTCTTTCTACCTAGATTACTTATACGTTCAGAATCCAATTCTTACCATGCAACAAGAAATTTAGTTTTATACACATGTACTGTATCTAGGTTATACTGTAACACATTAAATATGTATGGGATTGACTGTCATCTAGGGGAGGGAATAGAGGGAGGGAGGGAAAAATTTGGAAAAATAAATACAAGGGCTAATGCTGTTAAAAAAATTACCCATGCATATGTCCTGTCAAAAAATTATAATTATAAAATTAATTAAAAAACTATATTTACATATAATTAGAAAAAAAAGAAAATTAGAATTGGTGGGACTATAAATATATATGTATATAACAAAATATGATAAACCCAAAGACCCCAGCTTCTGGGATAAGAACTCACTATTTGACAAAAATTGCTGGGAAAATTAGAAAATAGTATGGTAGTATCTAGGCACTGACCCACACATAACACCCTATACCAAGATAAAGTTGAAATGGGTTCATGATTTAGACATAAAGAGTGATATTATAAGCAAATTAAAACAACAAAGGATAGTTTCTGTGGAGATCTGTGGAGAAAGAAGGAATTTATGGCCAAAGAAGAAATGGAATACATGATGGAATGCGAAATAGATAATTTTGATCATATTAATTTTTTCCCCCTGAGGCAATTGAAGTTAAGTGACTTGCCCAGGGTCACACAGCCAGGAAGTGTTAAGTGTCTGAGGCCAAATTGGGTCTTCCTGACTTCAAGGCTGGTGCTCTATCCACTGCACCAACTACCTGCCCCTAACAAGTTTTTGTACAAACAAAACCAATGCAGACAAGATTAGAAGGGAAGCACTAAACTGGGAATTTTTTTTTTTTTACATTCAAGAGTTCTGATAAAGGCCTCATTTCTAAAACATATACAGCATTGACTCATATTTATAAGAATGCAAGCTCTTTTCCAGTTGTTAAATGGTCAAAGGATATGAACAATTTTCTGATAAAGAAATTGAAACCACTTCTACTCATATGAAAAAATTCTCTAAATCATTATTGTTCAGAGAAATGCAAATTAACGCAACTCTGAGGTACTACTACACACCTGTCAGATTGGCTAAGATGATAGGAAAAGATAATGACAAATGTTGGACGGGATGTGGGAAAACTGGGACACTGATGCATTGTTGGTGGAGTTGTGAACAGATCCAAACCTTCAGGAGAGCAATCTGGAACTCTGTCCAAAGGGCTATCAAATTGTGCTGTGAGCACTTGCAGGAGGTAGGGAGGTGTTTCTATTGGGCCTGTATCCCAAAGAGATCTTATAGGAGGGAAAGGGACCTATGTGTGCAAAAATGTTTGTGGTCCTCTTTTTGTGGTGGCTTGCACCGGAAACTGAGTGAATGCCCATAAGTTGGGGAATGGCTGAATAAATTTTGATATATGAATGCTATGGAATATTATTCTATAAAAAATGATCAGCAGGATAATTTCAGAGAAGCCTGGAGAGACTTATCTGAACTGATGCTAAATGAAGTGAGTAGAATCAAAAGAACATTGTACACGGCAACAGCAAGATGATATGATGATTAATTCTGATGAACATGGCTTTTTTCAACATGAGGTGATTCAGACCAGTTCCAATGACTTTGTGATGAAGAGAGGCATCTGCATCCAGAGAGAGGAGTGTGGGGATTGAGCATGGATCACAACATAGCATTTTCACTCTTTTTATTGTCTGTTTGCTTTTTTTTTTTTCATTCCTGTTTTTTTTTCTTTTTTGATTGAATTTTTTTGTGCAATATAATTGTGGAAATATGTATAGAAGAAGAATATTTACTATATATTGGATTACTTGCTGTCCAAGGGAGAGGGTGGGGGGAAGAGAGGGAAAAAATTAGGAACACAAGGTTTTGCAAGGATGAATGTTGAAAATTATTCATGCACACATTTTTAAAATAAAAAACTTTAACAATAAATAAAATAAAATAACAAAACAAAATATGAAGAATGGGAAAAATAGAACAAAATGTGAAACATAAGAAAAATAGCAGATTTGGATATCAGAAAAGAAACAGAAGAGAAAATAGAAGCATAGAAGAAAATAGAAGAATAATTGGACTACCTGAAAGCTGTGACAAAAAAAAAAAAAAAAAAAACCTTGATACAATAGTGCAAGAAATAATCTGTGGCCAAAATTATCATATCCAGAGAAACTAACCATAATATTTAATAGGGAAAAAAAGACATTCAATGAATTTGCAGACTTTCAGGACTATCTCAACCAAACCTGAACTCAATAGAAAATTTAACATATAAGAGTCACTATGGAAGATTAATTTCAAGGGACTCAACAAGGAAAAACGGTTTGTTTTTTACATGAAAAATGTTTAAGGTTGATATCAGTAATTGGGCAGCTCAAAAGAAAGATTGGGATAGAGCTGAGTATTATCTGGCTCTAAAAAACAAAACTGTCCAAGAAAAGGTAAAAATAGTAATTATTCTATATGAATAAGGTGCAGAGAAAGAACAGACACAGAGGCATTGGATGGGGAAGGAGGGCTGGCAGTTTTGAAAGCCTACTCCTATTGGGAATGGGTCAAATAGGGAACACCATACATATGTATGTGCGTATGTATGTGTTACAAGGTGCTAAGTCACTGGAATGAATAGAGACAATAATTATCTAATTTAGCATGGTTCAGTATGATTGATCTGACCCTACAAGGAGATGTCATGGGCCAGAACTTGAAACAAGGGACTGAGTGGAATTGAGGAGACAATGGTTAAATCTAATTTAGCATTGATTCTTCCTACAACAAATAATGGTTTCCTCGTGATATAATGATTGGTGCATACTCAGTGAGGGACATATAAGTGAGAAGCTCTCAGGACTTGGGGAGAACTTCAGGGGACTTCCAGGAGATTCACAACTAGGATTGACTTCTGGGAGATTCACAATCCCACTGTCTAGGAGGAGATTCAGAGTCAAGAGTCATTCCCACTTCCACGGTTGTGCTGGCTGGAGACATTCGGACAAGAGCTCTCGGGAACCAAGGAGAGAGGAAGGCCTCCAGAAAACTAGCCGAGCCCCAAGTGAAGGAGACAAGATTTTGGAAGAGACAATAAAGGAGTTGGACTTTAACTCCCGGCTGCATTTAAGGTGACTATTGAAACTGAACTGAAGCCAAGGCTGCCTGCAGAAGCTCCCCAAGAAATCTGCTCCCAGAGAACGATTACAAGTTAGAGAAGAGATATATGTATATGTATATGCCATGGAGGGTATAGTACCTTCCAAAATCTGTAGAGATATAAGCGGAAGGAAAAGGATAAGATGGAGTGTACAAGGGTGTGTAACTTTATGGCCGTGGAACAAAGCCTATAGATTAATGGGAAAAAAGAGTGGTATAGGATACGGTGGGCACACAAAGGTGCTCAGATTAAGGGAAGTGGGATAAAGAGGAAGGGGAAGGTTGGGGGAGAAGATAACAGAGGGGCCCATGGGGAGGTTAAGGAATCAAGGCAAGTTAAGGACTAGAATGAAAGTGGATGAATTAGCAGGGACAGGAACGAAGAGACATACACAAATACTGTAAAAAAGATCAGGAGTATTAGAAAAATAAAGGAAGGCTAGAAATCATTAATGTCAGAAAGAGCCAAACTTAAAGATACAAGCGAGAGAAATCTACATTATATGTCAGTCATGTTAATATTGTTTTAGATGTATGTCTACATCTGTGCAAATGTATATGCACATGTAAAGGGCTACAACTGAGCAGATGCAAGGTAACCTGGCACGTGAGGCTAATCACCAATTGGACAATTCTCTATTAGCATGTTTGGAGGATGACCCTAGTTAACTATTCTGTGCTGGCTGGATCGGTGGGTGTGGACGAAGCAGGGGAAGTGAGATCAGTGGGTGGAGTAGGAGGAGGAGGGTCATTCTTGGAGAGAAAGGAAGGAGGTGTGGAGATTGTTAGATCTTATCCCCTGAGAGTGACCCCAAAAGACCAAGAATAAAGACTTTTGCTTATCCGGACTCTGGCTGATTCTAAGATATCCAGGGTCACAACATGTATATATGTATGTCTATGCATGCATGTATGTATACATACACATATATGTGTATGTATACATATATACATGCATATGTGTGTGTGTGTAAGTATATATATGTGTGTGTGTACATATATATATATATATATATATATATATATATACTTGTACTTAACTGTAGCTTTATCGGGGAAGGTGGGGAGAAAGGAATAATCTATAAGGAAGCAAAGAAAAAAATCAACAGTCGTGAATATACACTCTCTTATGCTATATATGCTTTCTTGAAATGGAAATTTATGGTTAATTATTTTGAAACTTCCCAGATATTCTGCTGGGCATATGACAATGCTTTGTTTTATCTTTTAAATTTTCCTTTTCTTTCTTTTTCTGTTTTGTTTTTTCTTAGTTTGTGTTGTTTTAAATAAAAAATCAAGTCCCTTCTAGACATAAATACATGAAGTATTATACGTGATCTTAGGGGCCTTAAGACCATGCCATATGGCAACCAGTTGAAATGGAGATTTGGGGCCTGCAGAAGAGAAGCCTTGGGCATCAGACGTGGGGAAGGCATATTAGCTTTCTCAGTCTGGAGGAACTAGATTTCATTAGCTTGGCAACCCCCAGAGGGAAGATCTGGGAGCAGCTTGATATGAGGATTTGATATCAGGAAAAACCTCTTAATGAACATTTTAAAATGAGCTCGGCCTAGGCAGCGCTGGATTCTCACTAGAGGTCTTTAAAAGAGGCCGGGAAAATTTAGAAGACAAGGTTTTGTCAGGGTGAGTGCTGAAAACTATCTTTGCATGTATTTTGAAAAATAAAAGCTATGATTATAAAAATAATAATAATACACAAGGCCGGGACTATGACATCAGTGGCAGAAGTATAGTTGCTCAGGTAGTGTCTGTCTAAATGACTCCTGAGGTTTTAAGTAATGTTGAGATTCTGTGATTCTGTGAAAATGAAATAATCTGTTAAGTAATTGCAGATATACAGGAGAAATAAAAATGCCTCATGAGAGCCAAGAGGGAGAGACACTGCACAAAATGTAGCCAAATATACTTTCATATGTGAAAACCTTTTCACTAAAATAATGAGCTCGATTATTTATTTACTCTATACTTTTGCCTTTTGGACAACTAACTCAAGGTATGATTTAAAGTAAAATTTAAAGAAATATAAATACCTCGGTATTTTTGTAACTAACATAAATCATTTAAATTGCACAAAAATATGTTAAGAGAGAGAGAGCTCAGGGCAAGTAATATAGTTTCCAAAAGTCTTAGGCCCTTGGGTGGAATCTTCCCAAGAGCCATCTGAAATGAGGCAGCTAGCTGGCTCAGCGGCTAGAGTGTTGGCTCTGTAATGGAGAAGACCCGCGTTCAAATTTAGCCTCCAACACTGACCAGCTAGCCGCATATCCTGGGCAAATTACTGAAATGATCTGCCTCAGTTTCCCTATCTGTAAAAAGGAGATAATAATAGCACTTACCTGCCGGGGGTAATATTTGTAAAGCGCTTTGCGAACCTTAAAGGGCTATGTAAATGCTAGCTATTGTAATTTTGCCCTGTAAAACCATTACTTCATTTATGAGGAGACTCCAACCTTAGGAATGTAGCTTATAAAAGTATCTGCTTCTCCCAGAGGCAAAAGCCGCCTTTCTCCCTCCCTAGACACTTTGGAGGTCCGGTTAGCAGCTTCCCTCTCCCCCTTCCAATTTGGAGTTCCAGTCCAGGGCTAGGCAGCCCGACAGACCAGGTCAGTGTCCTCCTGTCCTGCCTCTGAAGACCCCACTAAAAATGGCCTCCAGCTTAAAGGTAGGAGAGAGCTCCATGTTGTTCATTCGCTCCTTTGGTTGCTCTTACAGATCTCATGTTTTGACCATTTCTCTTAAATCTAAAAAGAAAACCTTTCCTTCCAACTACCCTGTCTGTACTCCCAGCTCCTTCTAACTCAGAAAGAGAAACTATATTCCAACTTTCCTCTGGATATTTACTGCTTGTCTTTTCCAACGAGTATCGTGGGTTCAGATCCAGAAAAGATCTATCTATCTATCTATCTATCTATCTATCTATCTATCTATCTATCTATCTATATGTGTGTGTGTGTGTGTGTGTGTGTGTGTGTGTGTATGGGTACATCTGCATTTGCACAAGTATAGGATACATTTAAAACTATATTAATGTCTGACATATAATATAGCTTTATATTATATTATATATAAGTATATATATAATTATACATAATACTTGAGAACTCTAATGCTCTCACTTTTGTCCTCATGAGGAAACTGGCTGAGAAAGCTTAAATGGCTTCTTCCCGGTTCGATATAACTAATATCTGTTTGGGAACAACATCTGCTTGATTCCACCTGCTTGAAGCTTGTTCGGTGATTTCAGTCCTGTTCGATGCTTTGTGATCCCATTTAGGGTTTCCTTGGCAAAGATACTGGAATGGTTTTCCATTTCCTCCTCCAGCTCATTTTACAGATGAGGAAACTGAGGCAGCATTAAGTGATAAGCTAGTCTGAGGCTATATTTGAACTCAGGAAGCTCTAAGCTTGGCACTCTTCTCCACTGTACATTTAGCTGCCTCCCTCTCCCTCCCGTCCCTTCCTCATCTTGCAGCAGCCATGTTCTATTTAATAAAGCCCATTCTGGATGATCTATCACTAACACATCATTGATTCTTTTGCAACATGGCTAATATGAAAATGTTTTGCATGACTGCACATGTATAATCTTATAGCAAATTACTTGTCTTCTCAAGAAAGAGAGAGATGAGAGAGAAGGGAGAGAAATTTTGGAACTCAGAATTTTCAAAAACAAATGTTAATATTTTTTACGTGTAATTGAGGAAAAAAATGAAATGAATTTTTTTTTTTTTAAATTTGCAGCGGGTGTTCCTCCAATTCTTTCCCTTAAAAATGTCAGCTAGGTGGGTACAATGTTCAAGGCCCCTTATTTTGGTAAGAGTGATCTCGTGAAGAGAAAATATTATCACAAACTCTCACGGCATTCATCGTTGGTATTTCAGTTACTCAACGAATCCACCCACAGAGACAGTGAACTTTGAATTAACTGCTTTGAAGAGCACGGTGAAGTAAATCTTGATAAAAATCAAAGGCTGAAGAAATCTTGTTTGACAGAAGGCACGAACAGAAATGCTCGAAGTGCATACGGCTCGGGGAGAAACACTCCTTCCCTGACAGACTAAATGAATAATAACAGTTCAAGCATCTTGAAATGCCGTACGATCAAAAGGCACAGACTTTTTTTTTTTTTTTTAAACACAGCCTTTTAGTACCCCGGGAGATCTCGAGCAGGGCCCCGATGTTGGGCCTCTCAGAATGTCTGAACACGTTCTTGTGTCCAGCCTCCAGCTTCCGGTGGTGGGTGGAGAAAGGTTCCAGTATCATCTACAGGAGGAGGCAGGGAAAGCTGAGAAGGAGACCATTGGAGTGATGGAAAAGGAGAATCCTGAATCCACCTGGAGGAGTCTCTGTGACTCTCCAGAGAAGATTATGGGTCTCAAGTCCTCCATTCCTTGGCAGCCTTTGGGAGTGAAAGAGGGAGCAAGTATCATCATTTTGCAATTGAAAATGGCTGACATTTCCTAGCCATTGAGGGGTTTGCTGGGCATTTCCCATAGACAGTCCCATTAGGCCTCACAACTAGATGGAGAGAGGTGCTGTAAATGCCAAACTGGAGACGCCAAATGGCCTTTTTAAGCCAAGGTCTTCCTCAGGGCTTAAGTGTGAGGAACACCCATTCAGTGATTAAAGTTAGGCCAGGGGAAAATTGTGGGATCTGAATTCAGTCCTCTTCTGGTTCCTGACCCCTGGCGCTAACATTTTTCCTACCATGTGGCACTTAACTGGGGAGGTGCTTGGATATTAGAAATATGGTCCGGTCCATTCCTGGGCTCATTCCTGTTTGATTAAGAACTGCTATCGATGGAGTAGGGCCTGAAATCAGGAAGTTTCCTCTTCCTGTGTTTAAATCTGGCCTTAAACTTCTTAGCTATGTGTGACTCTGGGCAAGTCACTTACCCCTTTGGCTCAGTTTCTTCATCTGTAAAATAAGCCAGAGAAGGAAATGGAAAATCATTCCAGTATCTTTTTCAAGAAAATAAAAATATAAGCCAGAGCTTACATTCTGCTGGCATAGATTCAAGAACTCCTGTTCAATTAAATATCATAAAGAAGCATTGGCAAGACTTTAATGGAGGCTGCTTTGCTTATTAAATAAATGGTACTTGATTTGTGGAGGGCCACGAGGCAAAGGAAATAATACAAGCAAATGTTGTATTCCCCTTCGAGGACCAACACAAATAAGTTCACACATGTGACAGGTTTGGAATATCGGGGGAAAAACATTAGTGAGAAGCAAAAGTTTCTCCTCAGTGGGCCAGAAAAGTTTTCTGGGCAAGGCACATTTCACTTTTTTTTTTTTTTAAATCTTCAGAGCTTAGAACAGTGCCTGGCACATGAGAAATAATAAATATTTATTGACAGACTTGATTGGGAGTCATGAATTTATAGCTATGAATTGAATTTCAGAAAAAGACACAGCTCCTAGGAAGCAACAAGAGTGTTTTGTTTTTTAAATTTAATTAGTTTCCTCATTGGAAAAATGGAAGCATTATGCTAGAAATCCAAATTTATGGTCTTTATGGAAGAATAAGCTCACTCAAGAAACAGCCCAATCAATATTATCTCAGTATAGGGACTGATTCAAGAAACAGCTAGGGGCTCCATAGTGTACAAAGCACTGGGCCCGGAAGATTCATCTTCCTGAGTTCAAATGTGGCCTCTGACACTTAGTAGCTGTGTAACGCTGGGCAAGTCATTTAACCTTTATTTACCTCAGTTTCCTCACCTATCAAAATGATCTGGAGGAGGAAATGGCAAATCATTCTAGTGTCTTGGCCAAGGAAACCCCAAGTGGGGCATGAAGCATCAGACATGACCGAACAGTCAGATCACAAACCATTGTTGTCCATCTACCTCATGTAACTCTCCTCTATAACTTCACCCCTCAATGTTCTAGGGACCCTCCTTGGGGTGCTATGCAAGCTGTCCACTCTTAGTCCTTCCTCTTTCTACATGACCGATCTTTGATTTTTTTCCTGATTGTATGTTTGTGGGCAATATCCCTTCTGATGTTTTTATATCAATTCCTTACTTAACAGGTATTATTTATAGCCAGCTCACACCCACAAGGTGCTTTTTTTCCACTGCCCTTTGGACAATCAATTTCCATTCTTGGGAGACTCTAGGCTTCCAAAGAATCCTAAATCACTGACAAAAATTAGCAGTGTTCAATGGCTCCGATTAGCAGTGGCCAATGGCTCCCAAGATGCACTGTGGCAAAATATGGCACCTGGTCTTTCTAAGATCATCTCTACTTTAATAATCCTTTATTCAATACAATCAAAATGTTAATTGCCTAGTTATGTTCCAAGATGTAGGAGTTGCTGCTGACTGCATCCAGGGCCATTTCCAGTTGTCCTGATTATATTTGGCCACTGGACCCAGATGGTTCTGGAGGAGAGAGTAAAGGTCTCTTAAACTTTGCACAGCCCTACCTCACTTAAATCCAGTTTACTTGCAAGTCCTTCCTAAGGTCATAATCTCTTTGAGAACAAAGGACAAACAATATGGTGGAAATATGTAATGGAAGTATATAATTGATTTCCTTGGTAGGGGAAATACTGGTGTGAAAAATCCCTCCATCAATGCAAGTCTGCATCTCCTCAATACTTTAGTCTTGAGAGTGGCTGAAGGCCAAGGCTAAATGAATTGGTTAAAATGAAAGAGCTATTTATTAAGTGGCAGAAGCAGCATCTGAACATGTCAAGCCTCTGCCCATTAGACCTTGAGGACTTTCACTAGGGGAGCTATAAATGTGGAAAATAAGATTGTCCCCGCCTTCAAGAGGTAGCCATATATGTCAATATGATATTGGGTAGAATTGGGTATGAAGGAAGACATTCAGAATAGAAGAATGGAGGAGATGGGAGGAAGCAAAGATCAGTGTCAGCTTGGGGAATCAGATATATACTGCCTTCTGGAAAGGAAGCATTTTACAAAGAAACAAGATTTTCAGTTGTTGGAGATGCCGTGTTTATGATTGGGATGGCTGGAGTTAACAGAACAAGACTGGAGGGGGGGGGGCAGATAGAATTAATAGTTAATAGTCCAGTCTGCCTGAAATGGAGACTTTGTCATCTGTGACTGCACAGGCTGAAGGCCAGCATATGACAATCTTCTTGACTATAAGGTTCACCTTCCACTTTGTCAGACGGCCCCATGGGAGAGAACTGAGCTCCGTCCGTCTGCTCTGGTCTGATCCACATCTTCAACTCTTCTTCCACCCTTGGTCGTTCCAGACTTTTTCTCTCATTTAACTGGCACTCAGAGGCCCTGTTTCACTCATTTTCCACCCCATCTAGCTCACAAGGTATTGTTGGTAACATACCAAATAGTGTATCTCTGTTGCCCGCTGGATCATTTGTAATTCAGTAGGTTCTATTTTTTCCCTTTGTTAAAATTACATGAAGAAACATATGGAACATATTTTGATTAAAAACCCTCAATGATATATGGAGCCAGTAATGAATTTTCATTATAGAGAGAACATGTACACATGACCACATACCCTTTATGACTACTACAATATTAAGTTGGCAATATTTGGTTTGTGCTTCTGAAAAAACCCTATTTTTAAGATGATGAAAATTCACACAATTGACTTGCCTTCACTTCCTTTCAGATGCAGCTTCAGGAGTACCCTCTTACGCAAAGCCTTTAGTAAATGTCTAGTAATTTTATATTTCTGCAACATTTTATGTGCGTTTGTCTTCATTAGGATGTAAATTCAGTGAGAAGAGGGGTCTTTTCATTCTTTGCCCGTGGCAGGTGATGAATCTCAATCTACTTTAGTGGTCCTAGGGCATCCATGTTTCTCCATGGAGAAAGCAAACTCAATCCCACAAGAAGCCACAGGTTTTTAGCACGGTGATTATGCCATAGGTTTGGAAAATCGAGTATAGACTTAACACTAGTAATTGAGTTAGTGGCGACTTCATTGCTCTTTTCTCTTCCCATCCCCATCTTTTAAGTTGTTCCCTGGGAATAAATGAGGTGCCAAGGGAGGTAGCATCCAAATAAGTGGTCTCTTAGTGGCAAGGAGAGAGAGTTTCTCTCAAGTGTCTAATTTACTATCAGACTTACTTAGACATTGGGGAAATTCTCCATCACTAAGTTATGAGAAAGCTTCGAGTTGCTATTTCATAATCTTTGGACAGTACAAACTATGAAAAGAGGAAGTCTAGAATTCAAGGAAAGGTTAAATGTAAAGAGTGTGGGATGTTAAAAGACATCCAAATCTGCATCTGACAAACATTAGCTCCATCCAGACAAGATCATGAGGATATTAGTTTTACAATTAGCACGAGCGTCTGGCATGTCTGTCCATTTGACTGAACTCAGGTCACTATACTGTTTATTATTGTCAGTATTAACCCAGAGGAAAGTTCTTTGAGAAAGAGGCCCAAAAAAAAAAAAAAAAAAAAAAAAAAAGTACTCATGAATTGGTTCTTTGAATTTATACTTACCATGAATACATGGCTTCTACTTGCGTAAGGAAATATAAGTCCTCGGTATAATAGATCTCTTTAATCCAGAAATTTACTTTACCATAGATTTTAAGACGGGAGGGACATACAGAATACAAATTCTACATATTTCTCAGCAAAAATAACATTCCCTCAACAATTTCATGTCAGATGAAAACATTTTTATTTTTTTAAAATAAAAAACAACAACAAGTAGGTACTTCCTAGTTGTTAAGGCTAAAAAGTATTAACTGCAAAGTTAGACCATCCAGAACAAACCTTTGCTTATGATTAGTACCCATAAAGCAATTAAAAGTAAATATGTAAACATTTAACTACGGCAATGCCTTTGAAATGTAAGCGTAAAAAGACATCGCCATCTACATTACGGTTTAAGACTAATGGAACGTTTAAGATGTACCAGGAAATTAAACTGTCATCAGTTAAAGTTTAATTAGTGTTTTAATATTTCACTCTTAAAAACACAATTTGTGTTTTGCTAAATTCCTACCATATCTAAAAAAAAATATTCTGGGCGCAATGGCATTTCTCTGCCACTTCTATCTCTACTACCTCTGCTCTCCAACCCCCGCATTACAGGTGATTGCTTTCTAAAATGCCATTTCACATAAATTGTGCCACACTGCCCTATAATTCCATTTGGGGCTGAACTAATTAACTTCTCAGCAGGTGGCTGAGGTGCTTGAATCCATGCCTGAAGAAATACTTGACTGCTTATACAATACAAACATGTCTAAGTGACCTTACATGGGTTGTCTCTAAATCATCACAATTTCCATTTTTAATAGTACCAGGTAAAATACATTTAATAGAACCCTAAAGGGCAAAGATAAGGCATTTATAAATGGATTTCACTTTCCACATACATTTGAATCCACTTTAAAAAGGCGCTCTCCCAGGTCAGGGGGGTACTTGAGAAAGTTAAAATGGATTTTGCAAAACTCACCCGAGAATTGGCCTGTCTGATATTTTCTGAAAAGCTGTTTACCTTAGGAGGTGTAAATTATATGCTAACCAAATGCCTTCTAGATTTACATCTCTGTCCCCACTCTGTGATTCTATTATTTTTGTATTTAACCACACTGTGACTGTCAATGCTTAAAAATACACTAATGCTTATTACAGGGAATTCAGATAGCAGGATATAAAAAGCAAATTTGCAACCAGTCATTTTGGAGCATCAGAATATCATCACAGAATTGCCATATATCTATTAGCCCTCTGGAGTTCCACCAATTAGGTTATCATTAACAAGGCCGGGTTTAAGTTTCTAGTCAAAAACGGCTTTGTTTCAAGTTTACGTCTGTCTGCACAAAGAGACAATTTAAAAGAGCAAACAAGGAATTTGAAAGGACAGCCCATTAAAGCTGAGCCAGCTTTAAAAAAAAATTTTATTTTTTTTTAACAACTCAGCATACATTATTCTGTATCATAAACTGCTATGATTTATGGGAAATGGGATAAAATGAACTTGTCTTTGATAAACTTCATGGATTTAACTCAGTCCCTTCTCCCCCCAAAAAAATCTTTATGGGGAGACTATGGAAGCTTTTTGTTTAACAATGTCTTCCAAGGGGTACGTATGTGAGAGACAAATACTATTCCAGAAAACATTCAATTCATAGCGTTTGTCTAGGGGAAAAGTAGCATGTTTCTAGTCTATACTATTGATAAATTTAAAATCATGGAGATACAAAAATTATTTAGGATTAAAATAGAAAAATTGCTTCGGGTTAAAAATGGTTTAGTTGGCTGACCAAGTTGATAAATAAACTATTCTTAAAATAGGAAGATTTTTGGGAGCCATTAATGTAGTCCTATTCCAGCATTTTTTCTGTTTTTGTACTATTTATATGTTATGTATATTACACGTAATCCGTTTAGAGGCAGATTTCCTTAGAAGTTGTTTCTAGGAAACATATTACTTTATGGAGATATCTTTTCACTTTACCATCTAGAGTGATGACATTTATTAGGCCACGGTATAGCTATGAGACAGTAAAGTCCCTGTTCTATTACAACAGCTTTGAAAAGAAGTTTCATTAATTTATCCTAGATTTAAAAAAAAAACTAACATAGATATCCTAATGGTAATTATGTAGTTGTCTACACCAGAGCATAATGGAAAAATGTACAACTTAAAATACTTTTTACTATACTCCAGGCTCTCATGTTACTTAATCTAATAAACTGTAAGCAAATAGGGCCCAGATCTCACCAAGAGCAAGAGAGGAAACTGCCTGGTTTTGTCTTTTTGGGGGCAATTTAACTCTTTCCAGACATTATGGTAACAATAATAAGTTATTTCCTTCAGTGCACAAATGTGTACTGGAGATACCTCAGAGTCAGTGAAACTTAAAGGGCAAACAATTTACATGGGGTTCAGAAGTAGTTTCAGATTACTTTAGGCTAAGTCTTTATTGCATCACATGTTGGGTAATCTGCTTAATGATTATTCAGTTCATATACATTTCTATTAAATTATCAATATAAATTTTCCTTTATATGCTATTTATATTCAACCTACATTTGCCCATTTAAAATCTATTCACATAATCTGTCTATGATCACTCTGCAGAACTTAAAGTACTATACAAATGAGAATTTTACTATTCCTTTTATTTACAATAGAAGTTATGATTCAAGATGTACAGTGAGTCATTGTTGGATCTGAATATGCTTTGCTTGACTGCATATTTATTAAAAAGCCTTTTCTTTTTTCTCTCTCATGGAAGGGGAAAGGGAGAGTAAAGATACTTATTAGCTAAAAAAATAAAATAAAAAATTTTAAAATAAAGAGAACCTGTTATTCTTGGTCTCAGTCCATCAGTAAACAAGAGGTCATTAGGAGGACTGTTAAAGGGCTCTAGTTTATGCATGGCCAATGGCAGAGAAACAGATAACCAATTCTGAGAGCTTCAAAGTTGCCCACTGAGGAAAGGTACGACTGGTGTGTAAATTATTTTTGTAGACAGGAACTTTTAACTCACATCAAACTAAAATCTCTCCCTGCTGTAATTTACATAAGAAATGAGAAGGATGGAATTCAAAAGTTTCAAGAGAGGTTAGACATAAAGTGATTCCAACTATGAAAGAGAGAATGGCCCATTCCAGTGACACAACCCATTTTGCCTCTGGCATAGTCTAGATATATAATTAAGTAGAAACAGATGACACAAAATACTATCTAAAACAGTTCTATTTAAAAAAAAAATTTACATGAATTATTTTACATTTTAATATCAGTATTTTCCTTTTTGACTTTCAATGTCATCTGTTAAAAGGGCAATCAAAACTGCAACTAATATAAACTTCTTTCATTGGAGAAAGGAAGTTTGTTTTATTTCTAGAATTTCACAAGCAGAATCTTCCATAAATTACACTAGCCTAAGGATCTTGTCTTTCCTTGTTCTTCCAGTGGTTGGGAAATTCTCATCTTGAAAACACACACACACACAAACATACACATACACACACACACACACACACACACACACACACACACACACACAGTGTATGTCCTGCTACCAGACAAAATGGCAAAATTCTACATGTTCACCTATACACAAATTAGACATCTACATACATATATGTACATATATAAGCACACACATTCCAGACATAAATATTACATATGTGGCAATAGATATTATCAGGGAAAAAAAATAAAGGCTCCAATTAAATTAACAGAGACCCTTTTGGCCAAGTACTTATTCTACATTGTAATAATGCAGCCCTGATCCAAGATTTGGAGCTTTTAATAGCTTTAAAAAGATCCCCAGAGATTAGAGAACAGGGCAGTAATTTAATCCTTGTATTTTTATTTCCTTCTTCCAACAACATTTAGAATTCAGCAGGATTTGAGATGGTTAGTGTTGCTACTGACACCTTATGGAAAATGCTTTGTCTGGAAATTTGGATTAGATATTTTTAAGAAACAACCCTCTGTTCTAGCTTACAAGGAACATTATAACAAGAAAAGGATTTTTTGTTCCTTTTAAGGTGTTCATCTGTTCCTGCTGTTTATTCTTCTCCTTGAATTCATAATCCCATTTCTGTCACCATGATTAGTTGCTATGGAAATTACCACCTATGGAAATTATGTCACTGTTGTAAGAATCTGACTTTAGGTAGATAACAGAGACAACAGATTATAAACCTTTAACTAAGAAAGAAAGATCAGATTTACTATGAATGCTATTTATTTGTGTTTAATATGGAAAATTAATACCATACTTAACTTTTTCTGAGAATTCCTAATCTGCCATCTCCTTTGAACACAGCTACTAATTAAATGTTAAAATGTTGGCCAAGCACTCAATTACAAACCAAAGTTTGAAAATCCAATGTTACACAATAGGAAATTAGCACTGGATATAAAGTGCATTTCTTGTTCGATAATGCATAGAACATGTTGTCTTGTATCGTTTCTGTAGGCCAAAATTGGATGTATTTGACTTTCAGGGATTAATGGTAAAACATAGCTACGGGACTCATCAAGGAAACAATTTTAAATAGTGCATTAAAAATTCCTTTTAAAGATGAAGAATTCAATCTGATTCCAGAATTTATCCCAAGAATTTAAAAGGTCAAGTCTATAAACTGGTGACTAATACTGAATTGGAGCCAGTGAAATGTCAGATGAAAATTCCAGAATATTAAAGAAACTTTCTTGGGTGGATTCGGCAATTTGTGGTTTGAATAAAACTTTTGAAATATGAATTAAAACAAACTTTGATTCCCATTAAAATTCACAGGATGAATATATGACACATATTTAATAACATAACTAGGAATTCTCTCCCCAGCAACCCTCAATTTTTTCGCTCTGTTTTCCCGGGGGGCAAAGTTTACACCCTGGTGTTGAGGTAGGAGCAAGTTAACTCTTCCAGACTCTAAGACTACATTTAGAATCTGACTCATTCATTCTATTATGGAAACTGAATAGAGACAGTTAAGTATGGAAAATGGCTCCCCCCTCAAAACAAAAACCAAAAAACCCCCGTTTTCTTCCCTAACTATAAAATTTAGTTACACTATTATAAACCATTGATGCAAATCACATCCATTGCAATATGAATAGTTACCACAGTCATTAAGTAGCAACACATCTCAACGCCTCTGAAGGAACAAGTCTCAATGGCAAATAGCAACCAACACCGACTTTGGCTAAGCCATGTATTCATTAAGAGTTACATTTGGGATTGCAACAATTCAAAGATAATCTTGAAGAAGTCCTTCGGTGGATTTCTGTCCTGGCCCTGGCCCTAGTGGTCTCTACATCGTACCTCAAGAGGCAGAGATCTCATCACCCTAAATTATCATCCCCACTGGGAAGACGAGGCGCACTCGTAGCTTATGTGAGGGATGGATCCAAAGAGGAGGCCCGAGAGCCAAAATCCGTCTTTTCCCAGAAGTTTTCCTTGTCCACCTGGTCCGATGTCTCCAGTCCTTTCCTGTTATATGGTGGCTTATCGGAAGGAGGCAGAGGTGCTGGCCTTTTTTTCCCTTTCCCATCATTAGTGTTTAAACGGTCGATTGTTGGAGACAACACAACCTTTTTCTGTAAGACTATTTGATGAGTCCCATCAAAGAACGCCCCCCATCGGGAAGATGATTCTTTTTCAATGAGGAACTGCCCATGAGTATCTTCAATTTTCTTCTTTATGATGTCAGTTAAACTCTCAGGTTTCACTGGGGAATCAATGCCTATAATGATTTTAAGGGAGAAAAAAACTGGTGATAAAATTCCAAAGTTTCAATCATTTTTCACTAAAGATTGACTATTCATTTCCTAACTTTAAGAGCTAGTAAAGATTTTAGATCAACACCTTAGACAAAGCTAAATCATTTTAGAATGTTTGTGATTAAATAATATCATTTTTTTAAAAAAAAAAAGTAAAAATAAAACAATTCCATTTATATCGCCAAACATCTGAGTCGTTACTTCCTCATCTGCAAAATGAGAGGGTTGGATCGGAGATATCCTATGATTCCTTTCAGCTCAAGATCTAAAAGGTGATGATTTTATATTTCTTAGTCAATGCAATTCTCCTGCAAGAATTTGCTCACAGGAGCAGCGAGGTGGCACAGTGGAGAAAGCACCAGTCCTGAAGTCAGGAGGACCTGAGTTCAAATCTGGCCTCAGACACTTAACACTTCCTGTGTTACCTGTGTGACCCTGGGCAATGACCCTTTGCCTCAGCAAAAAAATTTTTAAAAAAAGAAAAAAAAAGGAATTTGCTCAGAAGTGGTGCTACTCAAAGGCAGAGAATGCTGCCAAGGGATATAATGCCCCAAATTAATATTGTTGCTCCTAAACTTTGTCCTCCAATCTGGAAGTGTTTATCATATAGAATATACATTTACATATAAATATATAATAAAATTTATATATTTAATGTATATATAGAATATACATTTACATATAAATATATAATAAAATTTATATATTTAAGAGAGTATATTTTAAAAATTTAGCTATGTAACATAAACACACATAGATTTATGCAGCTATATTTACATACACATATATGTATATGTGTGTGTGTGTATATATCTCACTAACTGTAGATGGAAAACTACACTTCACATCCAAGTAAAGGTAAAGCTTTCCCTTTCAGTGGTCTGCAGTACAAAATTTCAGACTCTTGTGACTGAATAAACATTTGGCCCCTAGAACTGCCATAGACTTTGCCAGAGGGGGAAAAGATCAGAGACACTGAGTCAGGCCTCCCTGTTCATATCTATCCTCAGGAAAGTGTCCTGAGCATAAATAGCTAGTTGAATATTTACTCTTATACAAAATGTAGTACTTTCAAGCATTCTGCCCAGCTTGAGGAGTATGAGTTTGGATATATGGGGATGATGACAGATGAAAACAGAATGTAGTTGTGATTTCCTATCTATTCACAATATGGCTGCAAAGTCACACAGCTCAGATCTTAAATACTCTTTAAAATATGGGAGATTGGAATATCAATGAGACTAGAAGTTTCAAACTTTTCCAAGTAACAAACATTGCAATTTTCTTTGGCCAAAGATGAAAGCTTTCCATGCATTAATATTCATTTTCCAAAACCACTTAAAAATGAATTTAATAAAAGAGAAAAAAAATTACAGTACATGACTATAATTTGGAATATTGTAAGCTTTCATTTTCAAAATTTTCATCAGCTACTCAGTTAATGTTTATTTCCCCTGTACCTTTATTCATACTGAAGCCTTAAAATTGTGTTTGATCTTAAGCATTCAAGCTATGAAAAATGTGTATTCATTAATTTTGTATTAATTCATATATTAAACATGAACTCCTTAGGATGTAATCATAGTCTTTTTTCATTCATTCTGACGGGCCCTAAAAAATTCAGCATTTTAATGTCAATAGAACAAGCTGTTTGAATACAGACAATGTTGTTTTTGTTACCCTGCAGCTTGGAAAAGACAAATCCCACTTACTCATATCATGGTAGACTGAGGTCGCCTCTTTTGTCAAGAACAAAGGTGGTTTCCGTGGTGACATAATCTCAATTTTCATAAGTTCTTCACAACAATGCTTCCATTGGCCTGAGAAAGAAAAGACAGACTAGGCTAAAATAAATGCAAATCCATATATTTTATTTTTAACAGATGCCAGTAAATTTAATTTGATTTGTGAGTAAACCTGAAAAACATCACCTTTAAATAAACTTGCTCAAAGCCCATAACTCTCCTTACTGGTGGTTAAAAAAACCCACATCTTGATATAATTTAAAAAAAAATTTTTTTAAATTGCAAAAATAACAAAAAATGTTTTTTTTAAAAGAGAAAAAATAAAGAGGAAAAGTTTCTTGTGCAGATATTAAGCTACAACTTAATAGGATGATAATTTTTATTTCTTCACTAAAAGGACAGTAATCACCCCTTTGTGATTCCCACTCAAAGTTAAACTACAGAGATGCTAATTTACATAATAAATATAAGCATTCAGTGTTTCAGACAAAATCCAAAGTAAAAACTATCTGAAAGCTTAAAATGTGTAAAAAAAAAAAAAAAAGGCCATTTTAAGGCATGATTTTAATTTGGGAAAAACATAACTAAGAATTGCCAATTTAATAAACAATGTTCTATTATCTAACATGATTATTATTCTTTTGACAACCATCTAATGTTGGAAAAATCATTTTTTTTTCTTTAAGTGAAAGTTATTACTAAAATATTGGACAGATATCATACAATCTATTTCTAACTCGAGCAAATTTGTTTTAGGAGCGACATTTTTAAATGAGTAGGCATTGGAATTGGAAAAATATCTAATCTTGGAGAAAATTAAAGAGCTTGGGAAAGATTAACTGTTCTCTCAAAACTTTTATTTTAAAATCCAAGCCTCAGACTGACTTCCCTTGGAGGGGCTTCTCTAACCTACGTTCATTCATCTGTTCATTCCTTCACTCCAGTACTTAGTGAGCACCTACTATGCACAGACAACATCCCTGCCCATCATTGTACGTGCTACTAACTACCCAAGGCAAAGACACAGTCTTCTTCGGGCACAAGGTTTATGCCCTCCACACGACCAGGAAAACGACTCTAGTACAAATGCCTGGAACTTTTTAAGACTGATTTATGGCCTGCAGTTCTCTGCATTTTATTATGTTCTCAATATCCACGCTCATGATCCAGTCTGACTGGTTTTCCTGGCTTTAAGAAATTAAAGACATCTCATTTTCGGTCAAGTTATCTGCACAATTTTCCGAGTTTTCCTCTAAAATACTAGCCGGTTAATTAATACAGTTATAACTTCTCAATCTATTCACCTCAAGTAAATAAGGAAAATAAAAAACCTTTCAGTATGTTTTATTACGGCCTGGTAAGTATGGTGTATGGTAAAGATATGGAAACAAGCAAGACAGCAATTTATGAAAGGAATAAAATTCCAAGGATAAACCTTCAAGAGTGCTCTAAGCCAAGTTTAAATCTCTGGGGATCTGGGCCCCGTACTTTCCCCCTCTTTTAAATAAAGACATAAAAGCTAGCTGCTGCCCTCCCTCTCCGTCCCCCCCTGCAAATCAACCTCTAGTCTAATGAGAAAATAATGAAACAGATTGTGGACAAGCCAAGCAGGATGTCTCTGCTGCCATTCTCGACAAATTCTCAAGTGCGGCGTTTTTACTGCGCCCGATTAGCTGAAGGAGTCTCATTGTTGAACTGCTGGCTGAATTTTGTAAAAGATACTAATCTTGTTCGAAATTGGAACATAATACCACCTTCCCCACTGTACCCTTCCCAACAGCAAGTTCTACTCAAGTCAGAGAAGAGTAGATTTCGGGGAAACGTTGAGCGGCTCCATCTTCGCCAGGGACCGCGGTCTCCTGGCAAGGAGTCCCAACAGGTCGCTCCGGCTGTGGGTGGCTGCATCTTATCGGCCTGAGAAATAGGACAAAGTGGGCCTGGCCCAGAAGCAGCCTGGCAGACGCGCCCCTCATCCCTTAGCTGGCTGATGGGAGAGCGAGGGCCGCCAGGAAGGAAGGCCTATCTCCATGCTGGTCACACTGGGGTCCTGCTCAGCCCCTGCCCCAACTTCCCCCTCCCCCAATCTCTGCTGCCCTGCCACCATTCACTCATGTCCTACCCTCCAGAATCCCCCTGGAGGTTTTCTTGGCAAAGATCCTGGAGGGGCTTGCATTTATTTCCTTCTCCAGCTGAGGAACCTGAGGCACCCAGGGCAAGTTGACTTCTCCAGGGTCCCACAGCTGGTAAGGGAATGAAGTCCCACTTGAATTTAAACTATGGCGCCCCCTAGCGGTGCTCCTGGGATCACAAAGTCCTGGGCCTCTGGGAATGGCCGATGGCCTGGGTCCAAGATGGTGCAGGAGGAGGAGAGCCAGCCGCTCTGGGTCTGGGAAGTTGCAGAGCTTCTAGTGGCTCCGCTTCCTGTATTCCAGCCAAACAGCCTGGCTATACCCCCAACTTCCCCCAGGAGTCTCCTCCTCTGTACTCTAATAGGCTGGATTTTCCCAAAAGACTCCATTCCTTAACTGCCTGTTGAAGCACTTTTTGCCTCCTATTACAATGTATTTTGAATCAGCTTGTTTTCAGGGGAAGACATCAACTACTTGTCAACAGGCATTTTTCATCCACCTGATTTTTCCCACGTGGATAGGAAGAGTAAACTTTCCTGAGTGACGACAGACCTCACTGGGGGCTCTCAGTGATATCCAGTGACTGCAGACCTCTGATTCAGAAACAATTCAGACAATGCTAACTATGTGTTAAGATATAATCAACATTTTTTGGATTTCTTTGGTGTTTTTCCTCCTTACAAATGTATCTTCTTGCTCCATTTGTTGCTTATTCCCGAGTTACCTTTCCCTGCATATTTTTCACAGATTTTCTTTATGTCCTCCTTTGCCCTGGAATCTCTGGATATTAAGATGTTGATTTAATTTTGAAAGTCTTATCAAATTCTTGGAAGGATTTCTCTGTCCTCATCTTTTACAACAGATGTTGGCACCAAAGTTTCTATTACTTCATGATTTTTGGAAAGTGCTCATCCTGCCCCCTGCAAGACAAGATAGCTCTATCTCCCATGAAATCTTTTTTTTTTTAATTGCCTTGGGACGTAGGCGATTACAACATCTTTATTTGCCCTTCTCCGAAGGACCTGTAAGATGGGTTTCCATTAAGCTGCAATCTCCTTGTTAATATCGATAGGATTCAGTTGCTCCAGCCATCCGTCCATTCAGTCACTGGAGAATCCCCGGTTTGGAGCACCAAGCAGCATTAATGCTGCTCCCGGACCGTGGGATTAGAACTTCTCTTTCCCTTACATAGAAGGCCTGGTTTCTTCTTTAACTTTATCTCCTATGAGATGCTACGGGCCAAAGAGTTTCTATAAGAACTGATTTCCTTTAAAAGGTGAGTTCATAGCTTAACAAATATAATACTTATAAACATCACACACACACACACACACACACACACACACACACACACACACACACACACACAGGCAACCTTATCCTATCAGCATTTCTTTGGTAACTGGGGGGTGGGGGAAATGTAGGAAGGTAAAAGAATCAAAGATAAATTATAAACATAACTCTCTGATCTTGGCTCCTGGATATATTAATGTGTTACATCTCGTTTGCTTGAATCTCATTATAAAGCTGTTCTTGGATCCTTAGCCACAGGATGGCGGACCTTTCTGTCCAAGGCCAACCCCACCACAGCTGCACTCACTACTTCCTCAAGGTCCCCAACGTCTCCTCCTCTTGTCTCTCATCAAACCCTCTTTCTGTTGGCTCCTTCCTTGCTCTCCACAAACATGCCAAAGTCTCTTCTAGTTGAGACTCAAGCCACCATACCAGCTCTTTCTTTCCCATGTCTACACTAATGTTTTCACTTTTTATGCTTCTAAATCTTTTGCAGTCTAGCTTTCCACTTCACTCAACTTCAGATGTTGAAAGTTACCAATGATCCCTCTCCATCCATGGCCTTCTCAGTCTCCTTCAAGCTTCGAGTCCTGCTGACCAACTTTGGCTCTAGATCCTGACTCGTTTCCTGGTTCTCTACACATGGGTTTGATCGCTCCTTTACTGGCCCATTTACCACACAATACCCTTGAACTCTGGGTGTTCCCTACATTGCTGGGTCTTCCTCTCTTTATACCCTCTTGGTGACTGCACCAGCTCCTCCAGATACAAGGTTTGCCATCTCTAGGCTGATGACTCCCAAGCCTGCACATGCCTCTCCTGAGCTCTGCCTGGATGCCCGCAGGCCCCCAAATTCTCCCAGGACTTCCCTCAGTCTCAGGTTCCTTCCACTATCCTTGTCATCCCACAGCTTGGATTACATTTGACCACTCCCTCTTCCTCACCCATAGCCAATCCATCAACAATCTCCCTCCACAATCTCTCTAAAATAATCCCTCCTCTCCACTCCCATGATCACCATCTCTTTCAGATTCTTATCCCCATCTGCACCCACTCCATTAGTCTTCCCATTTCAGCTTTCCCATCCATTCTCCAAACAGCTAATAAAATAACTACTCCAACATGGATCTTACCAAGTCATTCTCCTATGATATATTTCAACAGCTTCCTTTGTCTCTCAAATTAATTAGTTTTAATTGTTACCCTAATCTGTCCCACTTACATTTCCAGCTTTTTAAATATATTATTTTAACGACATTATCCAGTTTATTCAAACTGGTCTTTTTACTGTTCCTCACATGATGTTCCATCTCTCACCTCCACGCCTTTGTACAGGCTGTCCTCCATGTACCTCCATTCTACCACAGCTCTGCCCCTTAGCACTCTCTTGTTTTCTTTTAAACTGTTCAACAAACATCATCTCTATGAGGCCTTTCTTACTCTTCCCAGCAGGCCCTTTCTCCAACTTACTTCTCGTTTATTTTGTACAGCTTTTGCGCATATTTATTTGAATACAGACTTCTTAAATAGAATTCTCTTAAATAGAATCCACTCTCCATTACCTACCTGTATCCTCAGTCCCTAGCACAATGCATGGTAGGTAACAAATGCTTGTTCAATGGCTAATTAAAAGATCTTAGGATTTCTGAGAAAATATTGTCCATGAATCTTGAGAGGGAAGAAATAAGCATTTACTGAGTAACAACGATGTGCCAGGCACTGTAACAAATACTATTTGATCCTCACAACAATGCTGCAAGTAGTTATTACTGTTACTAGTAGTAATCCTCCTCCTCCTCCTCCTTCTCCCATATTGCAGACAAAGTAAAGCAGACTTGTCCAGTCATACAAGGAGTAGCTTGGGTTTTCCTGATCCCCCTTACCTCCCCACCCCAAAGGGCAGTATTATATATACCTATACCCCTATCATAAATATACAACTATACCCCTAGAAAACCCTAAATATTTACTTACTGAGGTCAAAAATATGCTGCCTGAAGGCGGCCATCCACTTCTGAAGCTCTTCCAGACTATCTGCTGCAAATGTCTCTTTGATCGCTTTATCACCTATAATGTTGATCACGAAGAAGCGATTGGCTTTTTTCTTGAAATCTTTATCCATCGCACGGATTCTGGTTTCCTAAAAGTTTGGATAAAATGTCAACTGGTGCTTAACTCAATAATTCACCTAAAGACTGGGGGCTTTTGGTACCGCCGCCTAGCACACAACGATAAATCTGACATCTAATCAGTCCTGGCCTAAAAAGAGTTGTTCCTAGGATGGATTTTCCATATTCAAACTTCAAACTCATATGAAGAATGCGGAATGAGTAACAGTGGCTTTCTATAGTGACTGAACTAAATTCCATGAGATTAAAAGCTAGTCACTACTTGAATCTCCCATGGCGTGAGGGGGATGTCAGGGGGAGACTTTTATTTGCAGCTCTTAACCTGAGCCAATGAAACAAGAACTGAATATGATAACTATAATACAGAGTATACATTATCTCTATTTCTAAGAGTAATAAGATGGAAAAGAATCCATCAAATGCTCCTCATTCTGACATTCAAGCCAGGAACCAGAAGTATCAGCTGAGGTAGGGAAAGGACAATAGAGCTTCTACTATAGTGAGACATTGTGAGGGCTTCCTCATTAACATTTATTTTATATCTACCATTCATTTATAAAGCTCATAGCTAAAGGTCTATAAAGTGATATTACTCCCATAAAATGTTCAAATTCAATTTTTTGGATGCAGGAAAGCATTAAAAAAAAAAGCCCAGACCCAGGTCCCTGAAAAAGCAATCATCCTGTCGGGCTGGATTTGCCCACAGAAAGAAGACAGAAAAAAAGTCATAGTTTCACAAAAGGTTAGACAAGGTGTTTCTGAAGAGCAAGTGGGAAGAGGCTGGAGGAACACACCCTGCCCCATTTCAGAGAATAATAATGTAATTAGGCAGATTCACAAATGGTTAAGGGAACAGACCTCAGACAGCGGTGACTTAAGCCATCTCCGCTTACGGAGTCACAAGTAGGATGAAAAGGGGACATGCCCCCTATGCTATTCAACTAAAAAAAATTAGTGATATCTTCAGTTTTACATCACCTGCCTAAATTTCCCATTTCTTTTCCCCTGACTCCTCCCAGATAATCATTGGATAATTGAAAAAAAAAAATTAAACATAACCCTTCCTAAAAAAAAAAAAAAAAAAAAAAATCAATAAATTAAAAAAAAATCTGATATGTGTCATGTTCTATACCCATGAATCCTTACCTCTGTCCTCCCCCACCTCTGTAAAGGAGGGACAGGGATGCCTTCTACTTTTTTTTTGGTACTGGCTTCTTGAGCATTTTGCAGCATTTTCTCCACCAATCTCTCTAAATTCAAATGCCTTCTCCTCTCAATTTCTATTTTTCCTATATACAGTTCACTTTTTATTTGTTTACATCTTGTCTTCTCTGTTAGACTAAATTCCTTAAGAGCAGAAATTGATTTTTACTATGTTTTATGTTCCTAGCACATAGTGCTATGACTGGCACATAGTAGGCACTGATCAACTGATTATTTTGTAGTTATGCTTCTCTCCATTCACTAACTTGTAGTCATTGTAGGTAGAAGGGTATTTTGCCTTGTCCTTCTACCACTTCTGTGTTCCATCAAAGATGTTTCTTCCTAAAATAGTAATATTCTTTTAATTTACATACTGCAATTCCTATATCCTTTTCCCTAATGAGCATCTACTTTGTTCCAAGTTTTTTGCTACTACACAAAGTGATGCTATAAATACATTGCAATATTATAGAACCTTGGATTCTCAGTTTCAAAGGACATGTATATTTCCGTCACTTTGTAGAACTCCAAATTGTTTTCCAAAGTGGTCAACTAATTCAGTGCTCCAAGAAAATATCAGCACATCCTTACTTCTCCATATCCCCTCCAGCATTGACTAGCCCACCTTAGCTGGGTGTGAAACTCCAGAGCTATTGCATTGCATTTCTCTTATGATTAGTGATCTGAAACTTTCTTTCAAGTGGTTGATTTCCTCTTTTGAGAATTGTTTATCCTTGAACCATTAACTACTAGGAAATAAAAGGCTTCTTGTTAGTTGTTGGAATTTTTGGATATCAAACTCTTATCTAAGAATTTAATGGAAATATTCTCTTCCCTATTTGACTGATTCTCTTCTTTACCTAGATCTGGTCATTTTCTTTGTGCAGAAACTTTTAAAACTTTTTTTATCAAAATTATCTGTGTTATCTTTTATAATTAACTCTATCCCTATACCGGATTAGGAATATTCTTAACCATAACTGTGAAAGATATAGTGTCTATTTTTTTTTAATGAACAGTCTTAATATCCAGATCAGGCATGATTGTAGAAAATAGTATAAGATGTTAGAATAACTTTGGTCAGATTGCTTTCTAGTTAATATTGGTCTTTCTCAAATAGGGAATTCTTTTCTAAATGTTTTTAGATTTACTGTACATTTGATGATTGTACTCCATTATTTTCAATTCTCCATTGCCTCCTCCCTATCATTGATTTGTTCATATGTAGTTTAAAAAATAGTAATATATAGTTTAAAAATAATAATATAATTATATGTAACACATAATTTATAATAATAAAATATTATATAATAAATAATATTATATAATTACAATATATATATAACATATTATATATTATATACATTATATTATATATTATTACATAATAATATAATATAATATAATAGTAATACATAGTTAAGTAAAATTAAATAAAATAGTAATATATAGTTTAAAAAAAATACCAAATGGTTATGATATTTACTACTTTGTCATATAGTTTAAAATATGGAAATGCTATTCACTTCATTCCTTTTTTTTTTTCATTATTTCCCTTAATAGTCTACATCTTTTGTTCCCTTAAACAAAATTTTTATGGGACTCTATAATGTATCCCTTTGATAGTTTGATTGCCATAGCATTAAATCTGTAAATTAACTTTGTAAGTATTTTTATTATATTGGCATGGCCTATCCATGAGCACTGAATATATTTTCAATTATTTATCTTCTTTATTTTCCTAAGGAGCTTTTGTAAGTGTCCAACTTTACTTCTACTTTTTATCAATGTTGCTGATAAAAGCCCATGTGGCAAGTCTTTTAAATATCTGCAAGTCTGATATGAGGACTGAAGGAATATTCTGGATGAGTGAATCAAGATCTATTTTTGTTCTACCATAGGGTAATAATGCCTTGACTAGTGTGTGAATTGGATTTAAGAGAGGTGGAGCTCACTCTCTTCTCCAGAACCAAGATAAAACCAAAAAAAAAAAAAAAAAAAAAAAGGCACGCAGATTTTATTAAAATACAGCCAGGAAAAAGATTGGCTGGAATCAGTTTAAAATGCCTATTAAAGTAGTTTGTACTTTATCCTAGGGACAATAGGAATGTTGATGGATGAAATGTGCTCTACTTGAACTCTATTTACTCTTTCATATAAAAAAAGAAAAAAAATCTACAATTCATATGGAAACTTTTTAAAAACAAGAAATTATATAACAGATTAAATTAGTTAGAAGTAGATATAAAACTAATGCAAATAGGCTAAAAAGAGAAGAGACAGGTTTGTATCAAATCCATAATCAACAAATATCTTAATATTTGTTTTGCCTACTACATCTCAGGCTTTGTATGGCAACCTGGGGACACAAAGAGACAAAAGCAGCCCCCTGCCTTCAAGAAGCTGATAGGATATCAAAATCTGATAAAGTCCTGGGTAAAGATAAATAAGAAATATGTGATCAAAAGTTATTTTCTTGTAGATATGGTGACAGGATATGGAGAAACAACTCTCAAAAAAAAAAAAAAACAAATTGTAAAGTATTCACAACCAGATGAAAAAATGTTCCAATTCAGTAAGAATAAGAGAACTACAAATGAATATAACTTCAAGTTTTATCTCATAGCCAGAAAACCGGTAAAGCTGAAAAATGTGAACAATTAACCAAAGGAGGGGTGATAAAAATAAAAGCACACTAATGCAGTGTCAACCACTCTGCAATGCAATTTGAGATAATGCAAATAAAGAGATTCCACTGCGAAGCATATACTTTACTCAGGGAAGTAAATGGAAGATCAAAAGAAAAGGGATTTAAATGAATACTCCCAAACAGGTAAAGATCAATTCCAACATAAATAATTTGAAATAATTATTATATTATAATCATATATATGTTATATATAAATTATTTAAGTTATAATTATAAGGCAAAGAAACAATTTTTATAAAACAATTATGATGCTAATATCTAAACCAGAAAGAGCAAAAATGGAAATAAAATTAAAGATCAACTTCATTAATAAATATGGATGCAAAATCCTAGATAAAATGCTAGCTAGGAGATTACAACAATATATCAAATACATTTTGATCATGTGGGATTTATATCAGAAATGCAGAAATAGTTTAACATAAAGGAAAATTATATCGAAAATAAAATAACAAAAGTTATGATTATATGAAAAAACTTTGACAAAATACTTGAAAGCATAGGTATATTCCCTTAAAATGATAAGAAGCTACTATTTAAAACTATCAGTAAGTACTATTTGTAATGGGGATATGGTAGAATATCAGGAGTGAGACAAGGATACCCATAATCACCAATATTAGCAATATAATATAATTTATTGGTTAATTGGTGATATAATATAATATTGTTCTTGAAATACTAGCTATAGCAATAAAACATGACAAAGAAACCAAAGGCATGAAAATAGGCAATGAGGAAACCAAAGTTTCCCTGTGAAGATGATTTGATGGTATACTTAGAGAATCCTAGATATACTTGGAAAATCTAGCTGAAACAATTTTAGCAAAAGTAGCAGAATATAACAAACTCACATAAATCATCACCATTTGTATATATCACCAATAAAACCCTTCAAGAAGAGATACTAAAAGTTACTCCATTTAAAATAACAATAGGCAGCATAAAATAAAAATAAAATGTATGTGCCAAGACAAACTCATGAACTAAATGTATATAAAATGTTTTACACAAAAAAGTCAGATTTAAATAATGTCAAAATTATAATGTTCATGAGTTCATATATAACAAAAATGGCATTTTTACCTAAACTAACCTACTTAGTGTCAACAATTATTTTTTGCTAGAAAAGAAATAAAATAATTTTAGAACAAAAAGTCAAAAACAAAGGAATTAGTGGGGAAAAAAGGGAAGAAGATCTAGCAGTACCAGTCCAATTACTTAATAAGATAGTCATTCTAAAAACTATCTGGGTACTGGCTAAGAAAAAGAAAGTTTTTCTTTTTGATCCTTTATTTTTGAGGATCAGTGGATGAACAATAAAATATTCTTTAGATTATACAAATTAACTAGTGCTTGTAAATATCCAGTTTAATGGATGTACATTACCCTGCTCATAGAATGATAATGAGGCCAGTAAGATTTCTCCTAAAAAGATAAGCTCTGACAAAGAAAGGAGAGAATGGAATCAGCTTTCACCATTTTATGACAACATTTTAGTAAATAAGTGAAGGCCTACAATACAACAGAATTTTACTTCTGGGGGCTGAAGTGAAACTGATTAACTCAGAAGTGATCAAACGAGTCCTTTTTAGAACTTTTTTTTTTTCTCCTTATTCACTGAAGGGAATCATATATATATATATTTTTTACCTTGTTAAAAGGCACTACCAAAGTGGGTTCTATTTTAGCTTCAATTTCTTCTGGGCTGTAATAGCAGAAGAGTTGGCCGCCTCTCAACACAGAATAGAGCCTTGTCCAGATAATTAGGCCGTCAACTGTTAGCTGAGGAAGAAATAATCAACAAATTAACAACTTTCTCAGTTTTGCTAATTTTAAGAAAATTTTGAAATTCTCCAGGTTTACCCTGTTTTTATAATTTAAAACTAATAAGCAACTTCCTTATTAATTCCCTGTGAAATAAATCAATTGCCTGAGATCAAAAAGCAAGTTAGCTTCAGGGAATTAAAGTCCCAAATTCACAAAGAATTTAGACTATAAAAGAAATAAAAAATACCACAGAGCTACTCCCCACACAAAATCATAATCAATACATTGTTCTAGGAGATCTTTCACCGGATGAAGCAAGTCTATTAAAAATTAGTGTTTCAAACACAGTGGCAATCCATCAAATGACCCAGCAAAATTAGAAAAATAACTTTGAAAATCTTGTTTTTGCCACACTTTGCTGGGAACACTGAAAATGTCAACTACTCAGTAAGAATGCAAATTTTCTTTTCTTCTAATAATGGAATCTCTCTCGGAAAAAAGCTATTGATTCACTATAGTCCATAATGAATTATTTACTGGATGGAAATAACTATTTATGGTTATAAATAAATCAGTAGTAGGTGGCACAGAAGCAGATTTGGAAGCCCAGAGGCCTCAAGAGTGCCAAATCCCATCTCTGCCAGAAATTGCCGTATGTGAAAGATGTCAAGCATTTCCCCCTCCCCAAATCAGGACTCCACAAAAAGGGGCCTTCTGTTACTGAACATCTAGCACAGCAAGAGCTAGGATGAGGAAAAATAGGGCAGATTTCTTTATGCAAGAACCAGACAGGCCTCCCTCTGGTCAAATCCTATCCCCTCTTCTCATAGACACACAAAGATACCAGTTTTTGATACTGTGTCTTGGACTTTTTGGTCTGCTCAGGATAATGTTTATAAATTGTACATGTATAACCTATATTAGATTGCTGCTTGGGGAGGGAGGAAAGATCTGAAACAAAATCTCGCAAAAGTGGATGTTGAAAATTATCTTTACATGTATTTGAAAAAATAAAATACTATTGAGAAAAATACATGAAATTACATAGGAAACCAATTACACTGAAATTGTTATCAAGAATACTTTTAAGTTCGTGGACCCAAGACACATACATGTTCATGCTTTGTGCATACACACATATATATCACACACACACACATGCGCCCTGCATCCCTGATAATCAGAGGGTCTGGCACTTAAGGGAAGCAGAAATGGATACTCTCTTAATACTGCTCATCCCTCATCCCTTCCAAATGTCTAGGGCAGCTGAGCACCTTCCAAACTCCCCTTCCCAAGCAGTAATCTTTTAGATTCCACTCTGTGTTGGACTTTCCCCTTAGAAGCCCATCTCCAACAAAGATCTTCTCAGTTTATAATGAGTACATAAGAACACTAACATTGGTCTAATGATTGATCAAATTTAGACATAACACTTTAATAACCCCATAAAGTCTTATGTTCCACAACAGACTTTTCCCTATTGGAAGAAGGCCAGAAAGCAACATCAGTATATACAGATTTAATTGGGTATAATATTCTCTATTACTTCAAACAGACATTCACTGCTGCTACAGGATATGTAAAAGCATTCTAACCTGCTGATTAAGAAATCCTTTGAATGCATCTTCAGCCATGCAAGCTGGCTGAGCAACTAATCGGCAGCACATGTTGCCATACAAGGGAAGCCAAAATGATGACTCTTCTGTTTAAAAGAAAAAAAAAATCAGGAGGAGAAAAATCACAACCATTGTGCAATGATAGAAACTCATTTAAGCCAGTTACAAAATCCATTTTAATTTTGTGATATTTTATACTTGTACAACAATAGATTTTAAAATTCATCTCTTAGCATTATAAGCTATTTGAATGTTTATTATACCAGTGCTGTCTGATGCTCACTCTACACAGAATACAAATGTCACGATCACAAAGAAACAAATGCTTAGAACAGATCCAAGGGATCAGAATGAAGTTTGTGAGCTTGGCCAATAGGGTCACAAGAAAGAAGTAAGATTAATAGCATTTATCCTGTTAATGCTAAAATAAGCAGAGGCCTTTTGATAGGTTACCTTTTTATTTATGTTACTAAAAAGTCAATAAAAAGAAGTATTGGTATGTCACATTTTAGTAGACGTATCCTAAGAAGTGGCTAAGGAGAAATCAAATATCAAATACTATTTTTCTAACTGGTTTACATTATGAAAATCAGTCACTTTTTTTAAAAAAGGGGAACTTATCTAAGAATAGAGTAAAATATTAATTTTAAAAGAAAAACTGCTTATTGTTAGAATATTAGTAATATTCTAAATATGAATGCTTAGTAACCAGAATTCTGCTTTTTTTGGGGGGAGGGGTGGCTTGTAGGGTTTAAAGGAAAAAAGAATGACTTAGCTTAACCAAATGACTTAGCTTAACTAAACAGAACAGTCGATGGAAAAACCATGGTGCCTTTTGATCAAAGCTCTTTTCCAACATGACACAGCAGGATAAGCACGCCACCACTTTTCATGGACTTCTGAGAGATTTAGTTTCTCAGCAGTTTGTGGAAGCTGCTGCCAGGTTTGCACAACAAATGGCAACCTCATACCCATTATTATGGAAGAAATGATGAAAAACAACAAAAGTCAATGCCAGTGGCATTGTGGAGAAACTTACTTTATTGCTGGTTTAAATAAGTTGCTAAGCACATGCTAATGTGAGACAATATGGTGGTTAAGAAGACCTAGGATGAAGCCCTTCCTCTTATCCTTACTGGTTGTGTGACCATGAGGCCAGTTATTAAACCTCTCAATGGCCCAGAAAGAATCTGATTAGAGGTGAGTTGACAGCATGGACTGGTAACTTTCCATATTGGGTGTCCTTTATGTGGATGAAATCACAGGTTTTAACCAAAGACCTATATCTAGCTTCTCAAAAAAAATTATTATGTAGGATAATAGAATTAGCCAACAGTGATTAAAAAAATGATCCTTACCCTTAAGATTATATTGTTCTGGAATAACCTGGCATTACACAGTCAAAGTTACAAAAAAAATCATACCCTTTGATCTAGTGATGGAATTTTTAGGAATATATTCCTGATTCAAATCTTTAAGAATACAAGTCATTCCCCAGTTGATAAATGGTCAAAAGATGTGAACAATTGAATTAAAGCCATTTCTGATAACATGAAAAAATGCTCTAAATCACTATTGGTTAGAGAAATGCAGATTAAAACAACTACCACTACATATCTCTCAGACTGAGAGGAGATGACAGGAAAAGATACTGATAAATATTGGAGGGGATGTGGGAAAACTGAGACACTAATGCATTGCTGGTAGAGTTGTGAAATGATCCAACCATTCTGGAGAACAATTTGGAACTATAGGGCTATCAAATTGTCCATACCCATATCCAGCCATATCTCTACTGGGTCTATATCCTAAAAAGGACTCACATGTGTAAAAATGTTGAATACGTTATGGTACATGAAGGTAATGGAATATTATTGTTTTATAAGAAATAACGAGCAGGCTGATTTCAAAAAAAAACCTGGAAAGAACCAATGCTAAGTGAAGTGAGAGGACATTGTACAAAGCAACAAGACAATATGATGATCAATTGATGGAAATGGCTCTTTTTCAATAAGGTGATTCAAGGCAATTCCAATAGACTACTTGTGATGGAGAGAGCCATCCACATCCAGAGAGAGAAGAACTATAGGGACTAAATTTGGATCAAAGGATAGAATTTCACTGTTTTCATTCTTGCTTTTGTTTGCTTCTTCTTTTTTTCCCTTTATCATATTTTTTTTCCATTTTGATCTGATTTTTTCTTGTACAGCATGAGGAATATGGAAATATGCTTGCTGTCTAGGTAAGGGGGAGGAGAGAAGAGGGAGACAAGTTTGGAACACAAGGTTTTGCAAAGGTGAATGTTGAAAACTATCTTTGCATGTATTTAGGAAAATAAAATAGTATTTAAAACACACACACAAAGAAAATACTCTAAAAGGATTATTAAAAACAGAATCATCAGTTTATTTTCATAGAAGCACTGCCATTATAAAAAATGGAAATTGATCCAAATTCAGCAGTAGGGGAATATTTTTAAAACTGTGGCATATTAACCAAATAATCAATAAGTATTGATTAAATCCTTAATATGTGCCAGGCACTAAACTTGGCGACAGAAACTTTTGCTTGGACTGGAAAGGGTGATAAAGACTGACAGCAGAGAGGGCAAACTTGCTCAATTGTGAGCTTGTTTGATTTCTCTGCCAAGAAGAATCACTACTGCACTGGAAAAAAAAACAGAACAAAAATGACTAAAATGGGGTTAAAGGCCAAGATAAGATAAGGAAAGAGCACCCAGCTGCCCTGGATGAAGTCAATTCACTTGTCACAGATGAACTCTATGTTCAGATCCTGGGAGGACTGGCCAATGCGATGGCCAAGACTATGACTGATGAAGGAGGGATCATGGAGAACAGCAAAGGTGCCACATGGCTGGCCCGATTTCCAGTCTGCAAACTGGAGCCTAGAAGCTTGACTTTTGGGAAAATTCCAAAAAAGTATCATTAAGGTGATAGCTGATCATTATCCAGAAAGAGAAGCCATAATTACAAAGAAAAGGCAAGATGGTTTCATCAAGAACAGATGAGATACTAATCTCATTTCCTTTTTTTTGGACATGACTATAAGACTGGGAAATGAAGCGAATGCTGTGGATTCAACTTACCTAGATTTTAGCAAAGCTTTTTGTAAAGCTGCTATTCTGATGAAGACACAGAGATGTAGAAAAGCTAATATTATCAGATGAACTCAGGAAATGTACAGAAATCAAGTAGTTGTTCCACATCAACCTCCACGGCAGGAGGTCGCCAGTGCAGGGCTCTAGGTACCTGTGTCTGACCTTTTGTGGTTGAAAGTTTGTGCCAGTGACTTGCATAAAGGGATAGATGGCAAGCTTATCCAATCTGCAGAGGACACAAAAATGGGAGGAACTGCCAAAATGATGGCTCTGGATCCAAAGGATTGTCAGTGGACAACATTAGGGAGGAAATGAGATGAAGTTTTCTACAAGTGTAAGATGGGAGATGCACAGTTGGGCAGTGAGAAAGTCTGGGGGCTTAATGAAGTCTTCAGAGTGATAGAGCAGCCAAAGAGTCTGAGGTTACTCTGGCCTGCAATGAGAGGAATAACTTCCAGGAAGAAGGAAGCGGTAGACCCCTTGTCAAACTACACATGGCCATATTCAATTCTTGGCACCGGAGTTGAATGAGAACACAGATAAGCTAAAGAGTGTCCAGAGCAATTCTAAAAGACTCATAATGGAAAATGCTCTTCGCATCCAGAGAAAGAACGATAGAATCTGAGTGCAGAGAAAAGCATACTATTTTCTTTTTCTTCTTGGTTTATCTTTCTCTCTCTTGGTCTTTTCCTTTTGTTCTGATTCTTCTTTCACAACATGACTAATGTGGAAATGTGTTTAATATGATTGTACATGTACAACTTCTATCAGACTGTTTGCCACCTCAGGGAGGGGAGGAGAAAAATTCTGAGCTCCAAATCTTATGAAAATGAATGTTGAAGACTAAAGGGAAAAAAAGTGTGCATAGGAGGGGGCAAAGGTTGACAAAGTGCCTTGAGTCTATTATATAGAAGGAACTGGGTCTGGCCTGGAGAAAGGACTCCTAGGGGACATGCCGAGGTTCTGGTTGGCCACAAAAGGCCATTCAAGAACAACTGATGGTAAATGCAAAGGAGACCACATCCCTAACAATCTGAGCTAAACAGAAAAGACTAGAGGGCTTTAAACAGAGGCTAGATGATCACTGGGGGATATATCAGATAGGGAATCTCATTCATGGGTGGGTTAGAGCTCCTAGATCCCCAGTTTTGTGATCCAATGATTCTAAGACAAAGCTAAGAAACAGTGTCTGCAGTCAAGGAGTTTACATTCTAATGAATAGGATGGAACACCATATAAATATAAATGAGGAATAAAGCTAGAAAGACCTTTGGAAAACAATGCAAATCAACAAAAGAAAACAGAACAGGGCATACAACGATTGTACTTGCAGAAGAAGGTATATGTGACATGGAGAATGCCTGCTTTTAGATTCTGAGTAGCTCTCGGAGCTGCCATGGCCGTGAAGCCAAAAAGGTCTGGAGTACAATCCAACCTAACCTCTCAGTGTCCTTGGCCAGTGCTGTGAAACCTCACAGACAGGAGGCCACTAATCTGAACACAAGCATCCCTTGTAGGATGCAAAATGACTTAATTTTAAGATGTAATGTTAACTATGTTTTACTGTCTTTTTAGTTAATTTGTTAAACATTCCCCAGTTACATTTTAATCTCATTCAGGCTGCACTTGAGAGTTGTTAGCAGTTCTGTTCTAGGCAACTCTCTAAGATTGAAAGTTGTAGACAATGTGTCACTTGCATTGATAAAGAGTCTGTTCACTGGGAATTGCTCCCATTACCAACCAATGAAATAACAGGTCTTGTCTGCATCCTTATCCAGTTTCCTACAAACACTGGACACCACAGTTAATGGCTAAAACCGGCCCCCTTATAAGTTTAGGAGTATTTTATTCTTTATATACCTTAAAATACTATTGCAAATTATTAAGAATTATTGCAAATTTATTAAGAATTTGCTAAAAGATGACAGTTCAAAAATCTTGAAATGTATCATGGCATATTTAAAATACAAAGCACAATACCCTTGATCTAGCAGTGTTTCGACTGGGTCTGTATCCCAAAGAAATCATGAAAAAACAGAAAGGGACCCCCACATGGAAAAATGTTTGTAGTAGCCCTTTTTGTATTGGCAACTGAGTGGATGCCCATCAGTTGGAGAAGGGCTGAATAAGTTTTGGCATATGAATGTAATGGAATATTATTGTTCTGTAAGAAATGATCAGCTGGATGACTTCAGAAAGGCCTGGAGAGACTAGTGTGAATTGATAAGGGAAGTGACTAGAAGCAGGAGAACATTGTACACAACAACAAGAGTATGTGGGATGGATTTGGATCCACTGCATCCAGAGAGAGGACTATATGTACTGAAGGTGGATTATCCCTTACTATTTTCACCTTTTCTGTTGTTGTTTGCTTGCTTTTTTTTTTAAATTCATTTTTTGTTCCTTTTTGATCTGATGTTTAACTTATATTGGATTACTTGCTGTTTGTTTAAGGAAAAGAGCGAGACAAATTTGGAACACAGTTTTGCAAGGGTGAATGTTGAAAATTATCTTGCATGTGTTTTGAAAATAAAAAGCTATTATTAAAAATAAAATACAAAACACAAAATAGATCATTATTCTTTCTCATGATTAGTTATTTTAGACTTTTACTGAATTAACTGAGCTTTGATAAGATACCTGGAAGGTATCATTTTCATCTTTTTACTTTATGTTTCCAGTAATTAGCATAGAGAGTCCTAAATAAATGGTTAATGAATGGAAATGGTATTAAAAATGAACCTAGTCCTTTAGTGATCTAAAATTTCTCCCCCTTTATACCATTGCTCCAATATCAAGCTAGAAAACCACATGGTGACCATTCCTATTTATTTTTAAGTTTGGGGACAACTCCACTAATTTGTATTTTATATTATAATATATATTATTAATAATACAATATTATCACAACATTTATTCTATATTTTCCACACCAGACCCTAATAGGTGAGGAATTTAAATATTAAATTAGATGAGTTTATGATAGTTCTGAATTTGAATGGGAAAGCAGTGCTTAAAAAAAAAAATTCTGTTCCAGCGACAATTTCTTATCAGCACCTGAACATAAAGTATTGTTCTGATCAGTGTATGATCATTACATTTTAACCATTAAACTATTATTGTGTTGTTGATTTCTAATTCGTGAAATATGTTTAATTAAAAATTAAAAAAAAATCAATTTTTCAAAAATCTTTTTTTTTTAACCTATATAGAAACTACCTAAGGGAAAGATCAAGGTTATACAACATATGCTTTTGTAAGCCTCCTAAATCCCCATGCTCCTTTTACCGCTTCCATTTTTCTCCAAACCAGAGTAGATATGAAGAGATGGATACTTCTTTCTATTCAGCTGTCACCTGCCATCCTTCTTTTGCTATTGCTCACAAGATCCTCAAAAAGTACCAAGAATGGAAGATTTGGCCTACCCTTACCCCCTTATTACATAAACACAGGTATTATCTGCTTCCTACCACCAGAGGGCGTGGGTGCCTCCATTTCAAATCTATTAGCAAAGGGTCCAGTTGCCCCCCAAGTTGCCCAGGGGAAGAAGAAGGGGGAAGAAGGGGTTGTCTATTTCTTAAGACAGGAAATGGACCCATAATACTTTTCTCTTGGATCACATTGTGGTGGGAATATTTCAGATAAACACTCCCATTCCATCCTTCAATTACTCTAGAAAAGGGATTCTCAAACTACGGCCCACGGGCCAGATGCGGCCCACTGAGGACGTTTATGCGGCCTGCCAGGTTATGGCAAATGGGCTGAGGGGCGGAGACAGAGTGTGAGTTTGTTTTTACTATAGTCTGGCCCTGTAACAGTCTGAGGGACAGGGAACTGGCCCCCTGTGTAATTGAGGACCCCTGTGTTTGAGGACCACTGCTCTAGAAAAAGCAAAAAGAAAGAAACTCAAATTTGAAAGCCACTTTGAGAGGTCATATCAATAGTACTTGTGAACACAAATCCACTGACAGATTGAAGAAAACAGATGCATCTTTGAAAGAAACATGTTATGTGAGCATCATATTAGCTATCTGTATGTGACTCAATAGACTTACCATTTCCAGTAATAGTAAGAGTGTGGGTCCTGAAGCTTTCATCGGTATTTTCCAAGGTCAGAGTAGTATGGGCTAGCAAACTGTACTTTACACCCCTAAAAAGTAAGAGAAATTCTAAATAAATATTTCAGAACAGCTCTCAATTTCATAGAGGAAACATTTCAATGCATGGGGATATGTGAGAGGAAAGTGTCTGAACCCCTGTTAACAACCAACAATATGAGATGCTTATTTCCCTTCCATGTTTTTAAGTAATATTTTCAAATTATTTGAAAAATTCTCTATAAAAAGAGACAGATATGCAAATATAATGACACAGGTAGATATGTTTCTTTGGAACATTTATTCTAGACAACTTGATAGCTGTTTTTTTCCTCTAAGGTTTAATTAGTTCAAAGATTTGGAGCTTTTCTCCATGGCACGAGATAGTCTGGTGAACTACTGAAATCCAATAGTGGTCCCTGGTTAGAGATTTTTAGGAATTACAGCAATTTCATCACATTATACCGAGCATATTCTCACATAAAATTAATGAGAAGCAAGTTAATTTTCCTGCTTTTTATTTGTAACAATTTTCAAAAATGACCAAGTTGTAATGGAGAAGAAGCATCAAGAAGATTTGGATCTAAATCTAACTGTCACATTCTGAATGTGTGACCCTGATCAAGTCATTGAACTGAGGGCTATGTTCAAAGCAATTTCCTCACTATTTTCCAAAAACAAACATCTGATTTTTTTTTTAAAGGAAAGTAACTTTGGAATTGCCTTTGGCTTAAATATTAAAGGCATAAAACCAATCACAGCAGAATTAATTGTCTCAAATGATGTCCAAGAATGACCTCGTGCTGCTACAGAGTCTTATAATAATGCTAGTGTTGAGGGGCCTTTAGAATTTGTATGCTGACAATGAGATGATGAAGAGAGTCATCTGCACCCAAGAAGAGGAGTATGGGAACTGGGTGTGGCTAACATAACATTCTCACTTATTGTTGTTTGTATTTTCTTTCTCATTCTACCTAAAAAAATCTTTTGATTAATGATCTAATTTTTCTTATGCAGCAATGCACAAATATGTATACATATATTGGATTTAATATATTTTAACATGTTTAACATGTATTGGACTACTTGCCATCTAGGGGAGGGGGTGGGTGGAAAGAAGGAGAAATTTGGAACACAAGATTTTTGCAAGGATCAATGTTGAAAAATTATCCATGCATGTGTTTTGAAAATTAAAAAGCTTTAATAAAATAAAATAAGAAAATGTGTGCTGTTATGCATGTTTGTATGTTAGCTATATTCTGGAAGGTGATATAAATAAGAGTCAGTAAAAGTTGAATGCAAATAAAACTGTCACACAATAAGAACTGGAAAGGTTTTTTTTTTTAATTATAGCTTTTTATTGACAGAACATATGCTTGGGTAATTTTTTACAACATTGTCCCTTGCAATCATTTCTGATCCAACTTTTCTCTTCCCTCCCTCATCCCCTCCCCTAGATGGCAGGCAATTAACATGTTAAACATGTTAAAGTATATCCTAGATACAATCTATGTGTGCAGATCCGTACAGTTCTCTCGTTGCACAAAAAAAATTAGATTCAGAAAATAAAAATAACCTGGGAAGAAAAACAAAGATGCAAGTAGTCCACATTCATTTCCCAGTGTTCCTTCTCTGGGTGGAGCTGATTCTGTGCATCATTGATCAATTGGAACTGAATTAGATCTTCTCATTGTCGAAGATATCCACTTCCATCAGAATATATCCTCATATTGATCTCCTGGTTCTACTCATTTCGCTCAGCATCAAAAATTGGTAAGTTCATGGATTACCTCTTCTTACACTAATGAAGTTCGTAAGATGCATCAAAGCATAACATCCAGGTTCTGGCTGGCCACATAGGTAAGTAAGATTTGGTAGGAGCCCTAGTCCAATCTTTAAGAATTGAGAGTTATCACTTCCAGTTGATCAATGATGGACAGAAATAACTGCACCCAGAGAAGGAACACTGGGAAGCGAATATAAATTGTTAGCACTACTGTTTATCTACCCAGGTTACTTATACCTTCGGAAGCTAATAGTTAATGTGCAACAAGAAAATTGGATTTACACACATAAATTGTATCTGGGTTATATTGTAACATATGTAAAATGTATGGGATTGCCTGTCATCGGGGGGAGGGAGTAGAGGGAGGGAGGGAATAATTGGGAAAAATGAATACAAGGGATAATATTATATAAAAAAATACTCATGCATATATACTGTGGAAAAAAGGGGAGGAGGTCATTAAAGGAATGGAATTAAGGTAAATCTTTGGCAAAAGATTTACTAAACTAAAAAATTTACTAAACTAGATTTACTAAACTAAAGATTACTAAAAGATTTACTAAACTAAAAACTTTACTAAACTGAAATTAAAAACAAAATTAAAAAATAATAAAAAAATTAAAAACAAATTAAATGCCCACCAATTAAGGAATGGCTAAGCAAAATTTGTGAGTGTCCTATAAGATATGATGCTATGAAGAATTCAAAGAAGGCTTAGATTAACCGATGCAGAGAAAAGCAAATCAGGAATCAGTCAAACAATGACAATAGGAAAAAACCATGACAAAAAAACCTGAAAGCTGCAATCACAATGACCAAGCTTATCCCCAAGGAAGATTCTTGAAATGACAGAAAATGTACCTGTTTTCCCTTTGCAGATGTAGGGAACCAGGGTTATGAAATGTTACACAGTCACTCTTAAATGGATAGATAAGTTTTCTTGAATTATTTTTTTGTTCTTTCTTTTATTTTGTTCATTGTTAGAACGATGGCTCAATGAGTGAGACCAGGGTCTGCACCCCATAATTAATTTCATAAAAAACCAGGACAAGAAAATCTTCTGAAATCTTTTAGAAATCTTGAAGAACTCTTGCTATATAATTTCTAATGTAAACCTTCAGCCTTTATTTCTATTTCTTAATCTGAAAATCCCCAAAGGAGAAGGCACAGAGATTAACATAACACTGTTTCCTAGAAAGTCATACCCCACCAATTTGGAATTATGTAAGAAAAGTCTCTAAACTGTTCATATTCTTTGATCTACTGAGCTGCTAAATATATTGGGGGGAGGGACTAAGGGAGAGCATATATTAAGTGCCTCCTATGTACCAGGCATTAGGCTAAGCATTTTACAAATATTTAACTCCTCAAAGAGATCAAAAATAAGAGAAAAGATCCAATATAAAGCAAAATTGTTTAAGCAATACTTTTTTGTTTTTGTGGTAGATAAAAACTGAAAACAAAGTGAGTACCCATTATCTGGGAAATGGATAAATAAAATGTAGCTTATGAATTATTATAATCAAGATAAGGAATTTAGATAAATACTGCAAGATTTATCTGCTTGGATGTAGTCTAATATAAAAAGAACCACAAGAACATTCTATCCAATGACTAAAATAATGTAAACAAAACCAGTAAGAGGAAACAGAACTATGATTGATTACAATGACCAATCTAGAGAACTGAGGAGGCAACACACAGAGTCATAGGACGATAGAATTCGAGATCAGAAGGACCTAGCTCAAGTCATTCTGGGAAAAAACCAACAAGCAGCAATCTAGCCTTTCTTTAGTCAATCCAATCCACTTCCTGAAAGCTCTTCCTCACATTAAGTCTAAATATGCCTGGTCACTTTTTTCAGTTATTTCCATTGATGTTGCCCACTGGGGCTAAACTTGAAGACAACCATCAATTCTCTCCTGAGTCTTCTATTTATAAACTAAACATACTCAGCCCCTTTAACTAATCCTCATGGCAAATGCAAAGCCTTTCATCCTCCTGGACAGTCTTTTCTGGACACTCACCATCTTATCAATATCCTTCATATGATTTGTTTAGAAGTGAACATTCCAAATGTGACAGCCTGAATGAGGTTGAGAACAGAGGGCTTATGATCTTGTAACTTCTCTTGATACAGAGAGCCCAAGATCACAAGTCACCCTGGTGATTTACAGACCAACTGCTATTGAACCATGTATATAAGTATATATATCTTATATTTATAAAGTCAATTTCTTAATCCAAGCATTTGGCTTTTACATTTTAACTTTCATCTCACTCGGTCTATTTGGATCCAAACTCTTATCAATCGTTACATTAACCATCATCCTTAGCTTTATGCTCTTCAAATTTAATGAGAATGTTGTCTGTGTCTTTAATAGCACAATGCCAAGCACAGGTTCTTGAGTAAATTCCACTGTAGACATCTTTCTAAGCTGCCATTGAAGTAGTAAGAACTACGCTCTAGGTCTGTCCATTCAATAATCCCAAATCTATCTACCAACATTATCAATTAGACCACATCTCCATTTTTCTCATGAGAATATATATTTCAAACACTTGCTAGAATCTAAGTACATCTACTTCTCATCTACTTGTTTGATAACTCTAGAAAGAAAAAAGGAAAAGAATGAAAGGAGACAGGGAGGGAGGGAAGGAAAAAAGGAAGGAGTGAAGAAGAAAAGGAGGGAAAAGAAAAGAGAAGGAAACAGAAGGGGAGAGGGAAGAAAGAGAAGAGAAGCTTGTTTTTGATGAATTTGTGCCAGCTGTTTTTTAGGATTGCCACTTATTTTTATTGAGACTTACTAAGAAGATCTTTCATAATATATTTTCCCAAGAATTGAAGCTAAGTTCACTGATCTCTAGTTTATAAGTCCTATCTACTCCATTTTTTGAAAATTGAGACAAATGTTTGTCCTTTCCCAGGCCTTCAATATATTTTCTTTACTCCATGATCCCTCAAATCAGACCATCACACAACCATATCTCCCAATATCCAATCATGGACCAAACTGGCCTCTTGTTGTGTATCAATTACTGATTTAGACATTTCTCATGATCATTTAGGCTGCTCTGCTTTGAACTAAGCCCTCTAGCAAACTGAGGTTTGCCCATCATTACTACATCATGCCAGTGAACCAACTTTGTCATTTGTTTCCTGAGCCCGTCATCTGATTTTTCTTTATGTCCAGGTGATCTGTAATAGACTCTGATGACATAATTGCTTCCACATGTTGCCTCCCCAGCAGTTATCCAGTCAAGTGCCCTCCAACACAACTTTTTGGTTCCTAGAATTCCTGATATAATCAGACCTGCATAATCCACAATGCTTCTATTCCTCCTTTTACCTGTCTTATTTCTGTTAGGCATACCTCATAGAGCCACATTCTAGTCAAGGACCTTGTCCTCCCAGGCTCTCTGATCCCCATTTCCTTTTGATGCTTGCCAAGATATCCGAGGCCCCAAGTTTTATCTTGAAATCCTTTTCTGGATTATCTCCTTTGAGCTACTTTTCTTACACTTTTTTCAATTGTCTCTAGACATGGTTTTCTCCCTTCTTTCTCTGGTCTTTTCTACCAAAAAAAATCTTTTGATTACATTTGCAATACATTCAGCATATGCATCCTTTTAAAACTTTATTGAGTGCACTCTAGAGAGGAGGCAGGACTATGAAAATAGAATTAAATTTTACTTAAAGGCTTTTCTTTGCTCAAGGGAATATTCAGAGAAAAGTGATTGGTGTAAAAATTATTTTTTAAGAGAACGAGGCAAAAAAAAAAACACAAGACACTAAAATAGCAGGAAAGAAAATATTTTCAATCTGTGTTATTGATTTTACTTAGAGATAAGAATCAGGATACTTTCATGCTTTTAAAGTATCTCATTTTTTTTCTTTTGATCTTCACATAAGCCTTCTGGAATGCATACCAAATATTATCCCCATTTTACAGACAAGGAAACAATGACTTAGCCTATACATGTTAGAGCCAATATCTAAACTCACAACTCTTTTCCATTCTAACAACCATGCTGCTTCTTTATATTAGTGCTTCATAATTCAGTCACCTTCAGAAAGGTGTTTTCCTTAACAGTGAAATATTTTAATAAAAATCCATCTCACTTCCTCTGTGGCCTGGAAGTGATCCAAGAGGTTTCCAAAGCTACGTCAAGTAAAGCTCTAAACGGTATTCCCATCTTGCCAAGGGTGGAAAATGACCACAGGCTCAGCTGGGGTAGGAGAGGATACTCCACAAGGAAGAATGATATCAAAGAAAGCAGTGTTTACCCTGATGGTATCACAGATGCTCCAAGGATTCAAGAAAGTGACTCACTTTACAAAATAACTTCATGTTTAATTTTACATAAAGCTACTTTTCCAGATTTAATCTTTTTATTAAAGTATCAGGGACATTTGCTATTTAAGGAAATTCTAAAGTGACTCATTTTGTAAAGGGATCATCTCTAAGACCAGGTTTTTACTCTATGATTACTTAAAGAGATAACTAATGCACTTACAGAGTGAATTGTTGAAATCAAACCCAAGTGAAAAAAGATACCCTAAAAAAGTACCCAATCAGTAAGCAGCAAATTGATGGGCTGAGAATCTAGCTACATGTTACATAAGACCAAAGTCCTACGCTTTGTCAATAAAATGGAGAAATGATTCTAATCAGGAAGCATATTAAAAATTTATCCCTAAAAGTACTGTGTCTTCTTTCAAATAAAACAATGCATGTTGATATTTCAAGTTACCTCATTGTTCAAACATGACTAATTATAACAATTCTGCCAGAAATAATAATGACCTCACTTTAAAAATATTCTTGTCAGTATTCCCCTTTCTTTCTAAAACATTACATTCATTCCTTTTAGGCAACCTCAACACTTTTGAGTTCCCAAAAATTTAATCAGTGACTATTTTTCAAACCAAATAGGCTAATCAGCATGGCAATTTATTGTTCAGAAAATGTTGAGGAAAACAGAAGGGTACTTTAAAAGGCATTCTAAGATTCACAGAATCCTCCAACAGAAAGCAAGGTGGGACCTCCAAGATTCTTTTGTCTTACAGTGGCATTCTTCAGATGGGGAAACTGAGGGAGCCCAGAAAGATGAAAATATGGCTAAATTGCTAAAGGGGGCTTGGCTCCAGCTGGGTCCACTGACAAGAGATTTACTGGTATTGTTTATGCCAATTCTGATTAATAAAAGATGACTCACGAGTTCCATTCTAAGGAAAGCCATCACAGCCGTCTATTTTCTACCTTTGATTCTGGTAATAGGATGGGTCAAGTGGAATAAATCCTAGACCTTCTAGGACACCATTTTTACACTTTAGATTTCCACATAAACCACTTCTAATGTCTGCAATCTACCTGCCATACTACAGGATATTATTGCAATGCTGATGTTCTCATTTTTAAAGGGGGAGCAAGACAGAATTGTAGAATTATAAAATCCTATGATTTTAGGGATAAAAAGGATATTAGATCACCTACTTCAATCCTTCTATTTTACACAGAGGAAAATTAGGTTTAGAGACATTTTGACTTATACATTAATAGAAAGAACTAATTGGAACCTGGAGGTTTTACAGATGGGGCGAGGATACTTAGCCAGTTTAAGCCTATGCCAGCAGCAGCACAGGCTCCAGGCTCCCATTCTTTCCACAAATACTGCCATTCTTTCCAATTGATCATGAATGGATCTGGACACGTTCCTTCATTCAGGATGATCAATTAATGCATATTGATTCTCAATACCAACTTCAAATTTCCAATATGTGAATTTTGCTGTAATGTTACTTTCAGAGATCATAGCTCAGACAACACAAATTTTACTCTTCTAGAACCCTCCCAAGATATTTTGGAGTTTACTGGCCAGATTTCTTTTTCAAAGAGCAGGCCTTAAACCAAAACCAATCTGATTCTCATTGGCTACCAAGAGGTCATAGGCCAAGTCTCATTTGGTCGTTGTTTGGATCCTGAAGGGCAATCATTTCTGGTTGGCCAGAAACTCTGAGGGTCTCTCCTTCCAGATTTATATATTTGTGAGAGTTTTGTTTGTTTGTTTGGACTAAGTAAAAAAGGAGATTGCAATCAATTGCAAACCTCAGTCAAATTGAGACCCCGTTGAAGACTTTAGCTTAAAAAAGGCCAAGCCCCCAATTCATCCAGGCCCGTCTCCTGTCATCCTGATCTCCATCTGGCCATTGGACCCAGATGGCTCTGGAGGGCAAAGTGAGGCAGGTGACCTTGCCCAGCCCTCCCTCTCTCCCTTCAATCCAATTCATTTGCATGTCATGACATCACCTCCTTAATGTCCTGGTCCTTTTCAAGAAGGAAGGACAAATAATAACAATTCTTCCTGAACTAAATACATATTTGCATGTTTGACTTCATCTGGGAAGGAGTGGAGTTGTTCCTTTGACAGCTTTCTTATTTTACAGAAATAAAACCATCCTCACTGCAAATAGGCTGAGAGAGCTTTCAATATAGTCAAGCAGAAGCTTTGCTGTCTATGCAACAACCTGAGTGGGATCTCCCAGAACGGTGGTCTTCTAGTAAGCTAAGAAAATAGAAGAAAGGGGAAGCAGCATGAAGGTACTATTTTTGTGATATTAAGTTGGAGTCAGAGCCCAGATTGGCAATTCCCTGGAATGGATGGCAGCTCCCTCTAGCCAAGCCTTCGCTAACCCTAGTCCCAGACAAGTGAAGCATCTCCCTCAGTCACAGAGTCTGTATGTCTCTGCAGCACAAGGCTCACTCTCAAAGATTTTCAGTCTGATTGACAAGAAAATGACACCTGCCAAGAATAATATATGCTTAGCTTTACCAATAAATTATTTAATTCAAGACATATTAGTCAATGATGCAACACTCAAAAATCCCTCTCAAAATTCTCAAAAGGATATCACCAGACTGAAAAAATATTGATTCTATTATTTGGTCATCTTTTGGCACAAAATGGATATGAATTAAGATTTAGATTCTTCATTTCTAAACCTGTGCTTAGTATTTTAAATATTTCTGCTTTGGGATTTGTTCAGAAAGTTTTGAAAGAACATTGGGGAATAAGATGGTGGAATACAGGAAGCAGCTCAGCTGAAATCCCAAACACTGCCCTCCAAACAATTTCAAAATGTCTCCTCAAAAGAAATAAAATATCTCCTCAAATAAAATTTGAGTGGCAGAGCCCACAAGAAGTCAGTCATAAGGGAGCAGGGACTCTAGTTGCAGATTCAAAGGTAAGACAAGTACTAGTACTTGTGGCATTGACTTGAAGAGTAGAGAGATACCTCTCCCAGGATAACATCATCTTGGAAGAACCAAAAACTTGCAGACTCCCAGAACTAGCTCTGAAAAGAAGCAGCTAAAAAACCCAGAAGTTTAGAACAGTGTCTCTCAACCCATAGGTGAGCATAGCCTAACTTTATTTTAAAAGTTCAGTCAAGAAGTAGGTAGTTAAGATGAGCAAATGACAAAAAAGAACAAAAGAACTGGACCATAAAAAGCTGCTATGGGAGAAGGGAAGATCAAGACTCAAAAGATAACAATGTGAAAGCACCTACAAGCATAGTCTAAAAGAAAAATGTTAATTGGATCCATGTTCAACAAGAATTACTGGAAATGTTAAAGAGATAAAATTGGTAGAAGCAAAATTGGGAAAAGAAATGAAAATTATGCAAAAAAAATGATAAAACTAGAATAACTTAACAAAAGAGGCATTAAAAAATACTATAAAAATACTTAAAAAACAGTTGACCTATGGTAAAAGAGGTACAAAAACTCAATGAAAAAAAAATTCCTTAAAAATTAGAATTGGGCAAATGGAAGCTAATGACTTCATAACACATCAAGAAACAATAAAATAAAACAAAGTTATAAAAGCAAAAAGGTGGAGGGAAAAAGTAAAGTATCTCATCAGAAAAACAACTGACCTGGAAAATATCTAAAGGACAGATAATTTAAATATTACTACCTGAAAACTGAGCAAAAAACAAAACAAAACAAAACAAAAACAAAACCTAGAAATCATATTTCAAAGTTGTAAAGGAAAACTGCCCTTATATCCTTGATCCAGAAGGTGTAATTCACCCATCACCTCCTGCAAGATATCCCAAAAAATTCCCAGAAATTCCAGATCAAAGGGAAAATATTGCAAGCCTCCAGAAAGAAACAATTCAAGTATCATGAAGCAGTCAAAATCACAGTCAGAATCATATAAGTTTAAAGGGGTAAAGGGGATTGGAATATGATATTCCAGAGGGCAAAGGATCTAGAATTACAACCAAGAACAGTAACTATATATTCTACATTTAATGAAATTAAATTCCTGATGAAAAGACCAGAACTGAATTGAAAACTTGATTTTCAAGTACAATTCTCAAAAGAAATATATAAAGTAAACAGAAAGGAGAAAACAAGGAATTCAATAAACTTAATATTTAACACATATTAATTTAACTGTTAACATTTCACAATATTTAATGATATTAAGAATTTTCAAGCATTCCTGATGAAAAGCCCAGAGCTAAATAAAAAATCTGACATTCAAACAGAAGACCTGAGGTAAACATAAAAGATTATCACAAGGGATTCAATAACTATTCCTATATGAGAAGATGGTACCTACAACTCCTAACAATTGCATTATTAGGGCAGTTAGGAGTCTACTTAAAGTGAAGGCATGAATGTGCATCAATTATGTTGGAATGACTTAAAAAATAGAAATGAGAGAGAAGCACTGGAAGAGATAGTATAGGAAAAAATTTTCAACCTAAAAGAAGCCTATAAGGAAGAGCTACTGTAGTGGACCTGAGAATGGATGTGTATGTGTGTATATGTGAGGGGGAAGGGTTGGGGAGTGACAGATATCAGAATCAATACTGCTTCAGCTGAATAAAAAAAAAGGCAGGGACAGTAATCCTGATCTCAAAGCAAAAGCAAAAACAGACCTTACTAAAAGAGATAAGGAAGGAAACTATCTTGCTAAAAGGTTAGACAATGAAGTAATTATTTAAAAAAAAATTTACAGCAATTTTCTGATAAAAGTTTCATTTCTCAAATAGGGAACTGAGTCAAACCTATTAAAAAAAAGCTATTCCCAAATTGATAGATCAAAGGATAGGAACAGGCAATTTTCACACAATGAAATCAAGCTATCAATAATCATATGAAAAACACATTAAATCACTACTGATTAGAAAAAGGTAAATTTAAAAAGGTACTCCTTACACTTCTCAGAAACAAATTCTAGAGGGATTGAGGGGAAACAAGTATATTAAACAATTGTTGGAATAGTGAACTGGTCCAGCCATTCTCTGGAGAACAATCTGGAACTATGCCCAAAGGGCATACCCTTTGATCCATTAATACTACTACAGTTGTATCCCAAAAAGATCAAAGAAAAAGGAACATAAGACAACTCTATTGGTGAAGCTGTGAATTGACTCAGCCATTTTGGAAAATAACTAAGGGGATACTTATTAATTTGGAAGTGGTTGAACAAGTTGTGGCTTATGACTGTGCTGTAAGATATGTTAGCAGGAGGAGGAGCACGATTCAGAAAACACATTGTAAAGGGCTAGAACTGAGCAAATGCACTTGGATAATGGAGCACGTGAGACTAATTGCCAATTGGACAGTCTCTATTAACGTGTTTGAAGGATGACCCTCCCCAGCTATTCTGTGCTGGCTGGATCGGTGGGTGTGGACAAAGAAGGGGAACTGACATGAGGAGGAGATTGAGGCATTCTCCTGGTGGTGGAGAGAGAGGAAGGAGGTATGGAGATTGCTAGATCTAATCCCCTGACCGAAAAAGACCAAGAATAAAGACTTTTGATTATCCTGACTGATTCTGGGAAGACAGGGCTCCAACAACATATGAAGATCTATGTGAACTGATGCAAAGAGAAGTGAGAATGTACACAGTAACAGCAATGCTGTTCTAATGGTCATTTAAGAAAGACTTGGTTGCTCTGATCGATGCAACGATCCAAGACAATTCCAAAGAACTAATGATGAAAAAATGTCATCCACCTCCAGAGAGAACTAATGAACTACAAGTACAGATTCAAGTATTTTCTTGCTTTTCTTTGTGATATGACTAATATGGTAATGTTTTGCATGATTTGACGTGTATAATTGATATCACATTGTTTGCCTTTTCAGGGGGTGAAGGGGAAATAGAAAAGAGAGAGATGATTTGGAACTCAAAATTCAAAAAGCATGCCAAAACAAACAGGTTGGTCTGTTTTAAAAGTCAACAGAGAAGCAGTAAGTACTTTAATCCCAGCTCCACCATGTGTGGCTGAATATGTCTCCCCACTTCTTTGGATTACAATTTCCTCATCTGTAAAATGCCTGCTGGAGTCCTGAGGCTCTCTCATTATATGAGTATCATCCTACCTGAAAATACGAGCGCATTTTAAAACCTTTAATATTTTTCTAATGATCTCCTTATTTTTTCCTATATTTTTCAATGGTTTGTACCAATAAAGGTTATTAATACATCTAAGCCTAAAATCATTTAATGAATGACTGTGGTTTTTATACAATAGTAGAATCTGAAACGTTAGGAATTCACACCATGGGTGGTTAAAATGGATTTATCAATGACCTTTGTAACAGTATCACATGACTGGACATCTAACTCTCAGTGGTATAAAAATCTATCAATACCCATCTCCTCCAGGTGGCGTAAAATAATGTGCTGGTGCTTGTTTTATTTTTAACAAACCTACAATATACTCTCCGTCCCTTTCAGAATGCTCATCTGAGAGCTTAGACACATCTAGACAGGGACATTATTCCCAACCCTTTGGGTAGAACTCTTTCAGCTTTGCTTTGAGAAGTGAAGCGAGTAGAAGCAGAAAAACACTGTATACAATAACAGCAATATTGTACCAGCATCAGCCATGAATGACTTAGGTACTCTCAGTAATACAATTATCTAAGACAATTCCGAAGGACTTATTTTTAATGAAAAGTGCTACCCTCCTCCAGAGAAAGAATTGAAGGTATCTTGAATGCAGATTGAAGTATATGCTATTTAATTTTTTATTTTTGGATTTTTTTGTCTGCATTTTCTTTTGTAACTTGGCTAAGTTTTTGATTTGCAATACTGCACATGTATTATCTATATCAAACCATTTCCTTCTCAATGTGGGGGGGAGCTCAAATTACTTTCAAAAATTTTGTTTGTACATGTAATTGAAAAAAAAGTAAAAACCTTACAAGGATTAAAAAAAAAAAAAACTCAACTCATTAAAGCCCTCCTAGTTAAAAAAAAATTTCATTGCTTAAAGCAAAAAAAAAGAAAAAAGAAAAGAAAAAAGAAAAAATTGCTTTGAGAGTTATGAAGGCATTTCCCAATGACAATATGATGGAGCAGAAACAACTATTTGGATTCTGAGAATCTGGACTGAAACTGTGGTCCAAAAGGCAGTCCCAGCCTTCCTAGGCCCTAGGTTTTTTATCTGGTTGATTGAGAGCTAGAAGGGAGCTAGAAGGCCATCCAATCCAACTCTTCACCTTACAGATAAGCAAGTAGAGGCTGAGAGAATTGAAGCGGTTTTTCTGGGCTTCTGCAGCTACCCAGGGTGTGAGCTGGGAGCCGAACTCAGGTTTTCCTGAAGTGCAGAAGCCCATCCATGGTGCACACGGCCCGGGACGGGGGCTCGCCACATTCCTGTGTGCTACCACAAGACAGAGTTAATGGGAAGAGATGGTTTTCTTAGTCCATGTGCACAGGGATGCTTAATGAGGGTTAGGAGTCCTAGTTTCCATGAGTCCGATACTACTGCTTTCCATCATGCTGATTGACTTCCCTCTAAGACAGTCAAGCGCCCTCTGCATTACATTTGGCACTAAGAGATAGGCTATTTCATTGTAGCTATTCAGAGAAAATTCATTAAACATTTTTGGAACTCATAATTCCAGGAACTCTAATGTCTTTAATTTATAGCAAAAATATTGACTAATACCAAAACGTCATTGACATTAAACTCATCAAAAGCTTGGTCAGTGGTTTGCCAATGAATTATATACCTGATAGCAACCATTTTCTGACTAACAAGGGAACATTTTCTTGAGTGACAGCCTGTTAAATTGGCTAACAGCATACCTTATAATAAGGAGGAAGCATAATGTACTTACTGCCTACTAGAAGCAGCAGGGTCCCCAACTATTAAGACAGATAGCATGTAAACACTTCAACACAGAGATAACCCTTATAAGAAATGCAGACAAAGATTCCCCAGCCAAGGCCTCTTCAATGAAAATAGGCAGCCTCTAGACTTCCTGACTTCAAAGGAGTACGCTAGCCAATTAATTATTGGGACAACTCTAGTTTCCTTTCTATATTTGGATTTTTCCCTCCCATTTGAAACACAAATGTGTACTAGTCAGAGGCGAAAAAAAATGACATTATGTGACACAAATGTATACTTACATTCATATATACTAAAATAACCATATTTAATTAAACTACTTACAATTTTAAGGGGTTGCAGTGAAAGTCAGTTTCAAGGTCATCACTTTGTAGCATACAACTGACTTTTTTTGCCGTAGTTTTACTGAGAGATCTTCTCAGTCTCTTGGCAAGTGTTCTTGGTACATTCGCTAGAGATGCTTCCTCAACACAGCAACTATAGATCTCTACCTTTATCTGGAAGTCTGGCCCCGCTTCATTACTAAAAACAAACACATACATAACTTTAGCTGTTTCAGTCAGTTTTTTACAAAATGGAAATGTGGACATGGCATAAAAGGCTATTGATAAGAGCCAAGAAATTTCTCATTGATGTTTTTTTTTTAACAGATATTCTAAATCAACATTTGAAATCGGCTTATGTTAATATATGCTAATGAGTTAGATTCTCAAAGTCTTTATTATTTAGTACCTTAATAACATGCGTTATTGAAATTTCTGGAGTTACCAAGGAATAGCTTACACAGTGAGTACCTTAAGCTCAGAATAGATGCTTTAAAAAATGTAAATGTAATTCATTTTCCCCACGTTATTATTTCTCTTTGTCATTTCTATCATGGACATACTTTTAATGTATTTACATTAAATGGCTCATTTCCTGAAGTGACTTTATTGCTCCAAAACACTATTTTTATGGAAAGATCTTATGTCAATAGCACCCTCACAACAGCTCATTTGTAGGTTTCCCCCTAAAGCCTGCAATGTTGGCAAGATTCTGCATCCTCAGCCCAGCTTGCCCTTGGCCCCCAGCTATAATTCATATTTCATTATTTGGTTTAATTTGGGGTGCTCACAGGGTAGATATAGATGTACTAGAGGATGACATCATAAACCACAGAAGTATGTTGAAGCCAGCTTTTTGGCCCATTCCAGATAGCCTTTTCCATGACACCAGGCCTTTACAACAGAAAAATATAGTGTTTATAACCAACAAGAAAATGTACTTAGGACCTAAATAAGTGGATCATCAGCAGCAGATGCTGCCTGCAGATGGAAAAATGAAAAGCCTTAGAGACTTTAAAAATGCAGCTTTAGCCTTTTAAGATTTAAATGAACAATCTATAGTTTGGATAAACCCAAGAAATAACTTCCAGATATTTCTGTAGTTTATTATTTGGCAACTTTTAAACATACAGTATTCCTAGTAATGACTAACAAATGTCAATATTTAGAGGAAAAACAGATTCATAAATACTGAATTCTTATTAAAAGAAACAATTATCATAACAAAAAGCACATTCTAAAAAAGCATTTTAAACATTTGTCAGGGTTTATTTTTTAAACATTTAAAATATTTACCAGGATGATTTTTAGTTGTAAATTGTGCTTTTTTTTTTTTTTTTAAATAACTTAATTTGCTTCTTTTCCTACAAAAGATTTTGACTTGAGTTTTCAGAGAAAAAAAAAAAATTGATTTAGAGGCTATTTCAGCACACCAGCAAAATAGAATGACCCTCAGGCTAATTCGGGCTTTAAAAAGGAATAAGAAATATCTATTAATGGAGATGAAAATAATCTCAGGTAACTTGAAAGAAGATACTTGCTCCTCAACTTCCAGGCTATTTTTAGGAGAGTGTTTTTCAAGGATTGATCTATTCAGGTAATGCTTTCGGTATTCACAAATACAGCTTGGGTTACACCCATTTTTGCTACTGACTGGCAATAACGTGAGTCCTGTGTGTTTTGAATTCTGTGTGTAAAATAAAATACAGGAAGAAGATTAAAGAGGTATAAATAAGCCCTACAATTTACCACCATAACACTTGATCTGTGGACCACATACATTGGGGTTTAAATACAGCAAAATTATGTGCAAGGCACAAAACTCAGGCAAAATTTGGGTGTCCATTTTGCCCCTTTCAGTGATGATCTCTGGGATCATAGGGGAACTCCCTTAACCTCTCTCAGCCTTAGTATACTAATCTATAAAATGGGGATAATAAAAATTCCTACTCAGATTAATGTGCCCATTGGATCTAGAGAAATATGAGCTATTGTCATTCTCTGGCTCCACAAAGAACAGGAGATATCTAGGAGGACAAGAGCCCAAGATCCAAATGCTGCCAGTCCTTTCAGACTCTAAGAATAAACAGGAATCATATAGTGGTGGGGGCCAAGAAGATCTAAAAGGGGTTGAAAAAGCCTAGTAGTCAACAATGATTTTGAAGTCTACCTAAAGCACTCTATCTTGTTCTAAATTCAGACAATAAACATTCGAACATCACTACAATTCCTTTTTTTACTCTTTTGTAATGTTGGGCAAAAAAAGCATCAATAGACAAGAAGTCACTAGATCAAGTCACTAGATCAAGAAGTCACTAAATCAATGTTGTCCCCATATTTCAGGATTACTGTGAAGGCAAGCTTACTAATAATAATGGCCTCCTTGTTTGGGATTCAAGATGCATCTTTCTTAGACCACATATGATCTTATTTGGGGGTTCTTAATGAATTCTTAATATAAACTATCTTTAAAATCTCATTAAAAATAAAAATATTTGATATTTTATTGATGATATATTTAATATAATATGATATGATTTCCTCTGAAATCTTGTACATTTTATTTTAGGCATTTCAAACCATTATTCTGAGAAGGACTTCATAAGCTTCATCAGACTAAGTTCATGTAGAAGTATACTGGCAGATTTTTAATAACCAACTGGTGGGGAGGGGGACAGGAAATGTATTTGATAGGAGTTTAATCTGCATTATTTCCATTTTCTTCATCATTTTTCCATGTTTAAGCAATCAACAAAACAATAAATCAAGTTTTGAGTTGCAGTATTTGTCCAAGTATAAATGCTCACACAGAAAATATATCAACTGGTTTTCACAAGCTGGTCTGAGCTGGCTCCAGCACATTTTAAAGTGAGTCCATGACACAAATTAGTTAAGCGATTCTGCTGTAATAGCAAATATGTTCTGAAGTTTTAATTTAATTATGGGAAGAGATTTAGCAAGCAAAGGCTTATTAACTTTATAAAAGCTGATCCAATTCAATAAATCTTTAAACATTCATTGTTATGAATATGCTATTTCTACATAAAAGATTTTAACATTCAAATCTTTAAAAATTCTTTTAAATGAAATGTAGATGTAGTAATGTTATTTTCAAATTCACTTCTCAGTATGTGTTCATCTCTACTATAAGCAGTAGAAATAAAAATGTCTTCTTGCCTCCCGAATAATTCAAAATGTGAATTTTTGTGTCATGTGTTACTCTGTCTTTTTGAATGAGAGATTAGCCTGTCTTTAGTCTTGGAAGATGAAAAATACTTACAATATCGTTACATTATCAAAACATAAGTCAGTGATTGTTTTATCGACAATCATCATGTTGGTATCAAAAATTTCAGTTCCCATCTTGAATAAACAAAAAATAGCATAACGCTGTGATCCTAAAAAATAAATAAATAAACATTATTTTAGCAAACAAAGTTAAATCACAATAAGGTTGTATGACATTCAAAGGCATATCCCCCAAAATTCTTATTTTCATAAACACAATATTGACAAGTCTCCAATGTATGTTTGAACCTTAAAGCACATTTTCCATGTAGACTGTTTACAAGTGTCAGGAGATTTGAAGGAATACTAATGTTGAGCCTTGACAAGGAGGACTTATTGGGAATTCAGGGTAGGATCCAGTTTGTCCTTGGCAATTATTTCATAGCAAGTTCTCTATGGAAAAAAGGAGGTGGAGTAGAAGTTTGATGATATTTCTAGAGAATAGCAGGGGTGTGAAAGATAAGGATGAGCAATACAGATATCCTTCTTTCTCCCCAGGGCCAGGACAGGTTCTAGAGCTAAGGGAAAAGTGGGAATAAGGCTGTAGTGAGGGACAGGTAACAAAGATGGAGAGTGGATAAAGGACAATGACAGAAATCTCAAATAGGAAAGAAGCTCCTATGGCCAATGGAACATCTGTGTAAGGGATGAACACTTTAAGCAAGGGGAGGAGGATATGTAACCTAATTGGAGGCTGTCAGTATCTTACTTCACATTTTGTTGTTGAATTAGCCCAACAGTTCCACCAATACACAGCAAAGCCTCATCTCTCTGGAGCTTAACTATTCTATAATTTCATCTAACGGGAACACAGCTGAAACCCAGACAAGTAACTAAGAGATCGCTAAACTGACAAGACTGATGTTACAAAGTCCATGAACGAATAAAATGCTCATGTATTTTAATCCCAGGAGAATCACTCTCCTGGCGCTCTTCTCACTTCAGACTTGTTTATGCTGATTTGGACATAATTTCAACAAGTTGAGTTATCTGGTTTCTAATCACACAGAGGAGATTTGATGTAGCAAACGAGAAGAGAGATTTTACTGTAATCATTGGAAAGATGATCTTCCACTCTGACACATGCTCCTTTCTTGAGGTGCCTATAACTCCTTAAAGGAAATAATAGAAAACTAACCAAATTTCAGACATTCCATGCAAAATTAATCATGCTGAATATGATCCAGTTATTAAAGAAATATCAATCAGCAGAAAAATATGCTAATATAATACTGAAGAAAAATTGTACTAGATAAAAGATCTTTGTTGGGTTTCTTTTTTCCCTTCACAGGCTTTCTGAACCCACTGACAACAAAGGTGAATGTTATGTTGGATAACAGCTGGAAATGATTTGGGGTTAATCTCCGTGACCTTGGAAAGTACATGAATTTGTAAAAACCATCCAAGACGCCATGAAATGCTGAAAATCAGAGACTAAGCTGCAGATTCTTTCCCCCAGCCTGTGCTACATATTCTTAAATATTGGAATGAGTTATAAATAAGAGGCAGTAAAGTATTTCTAGCTGCCAGTCCAATTATAAATATCAACTTTCTTCCCCTCACGACTTTTCTCCTATTTACTTTAACCATAACTATAGCTTTGCACATTTTCCCAGCAACAACCAAAAATATACCCCATATGCATAATCCTAATTGGAGAGAAGTTACAACGGAGAGAAGGCATCAGTCTGTTAAATAATTCAGCAAAATTCTTTCAATTAATCAAATGATATCTGCATCTCATTGTAGAAAGACTGGCTTTCAATAATCCCACATTTTGATTTAAATTAAGAAAATTTTTACACATACCTTCTTTATTACTGAAATGATCAGAGTCTTTCCACATTAATGGTATTCGAATATCTAGAGGGAGAAAAAGAAATGACTACGTGTAATAATTTACTTCCAGACTTCATACCTTGAAGTAATCTTAGCCTGTGAATTTCATAATGGATACTGACTACTAATACCAGAAGAAAGTTTATTATTTAAATGTTCCAGTATGAGCTAACATTTTGCTTTTTTTTTTTTTAAAAGCGTTAAGTTAGAAATTTTAAATCTTACAGGCCTTTAATATTAATGAAAGATTGCTAAAAATAATATAACATCTCTTGCCCAGGAAAGAACTATAATAAATTTACAATGTAACATTTTCATTTTGTGATATTCTGCACTTAAAAAGTCGATCGGCTATGGGAAAATCTATTCATTGAATTTTGTTTTGTGTAGGCATTAATAACAAATCTAATATAATGTAAAGGGCAGCAATATGTGACTTCATAGAATCAAAGAATGTTAGAATTAGAACAAACCTTTAAAATCACCTTGATCACTTTTTTTTTTTTTTTTTACAAACAAGGAAACTGAGACCCAGAGAGAAATTAAGTGATTTGTCCCAGAAATAATCCAAAATTAACACCCAAGAATATTCTTGTACTCCTGAAAATCTCTGCATTTCCTTATATGATTTCATAGCTCTGCAGTGGAAGGGAGCGTAGAGGCTATGGATTCCAAGTCCTTCATTTTGTAGCTGGGATGCAGAGGTTGCAAGCCTTGTGCTAGGTCGCATTTACAGTACAGTACTTCTGACTCCCAATCCAGGAATGACTTTGGCCCATCACTCTTCAGATTGTATCTACCACTACCCTCTGGCTCTCACTAGTACTCTAAATATTGATGAGAAGAACAACGAGCAAATAGATGTGGCTGGAACAATGGAAAATGTCCAAAGCCATTCCTGAGAGACATTCAAAAAAGGAGGGAAAGAATGCTGGCCTGTGTATCAATCAATACCTGAGCAGAACCTTTAAATTCCAGATACAGAGTCCAAAGACCCTTTGAATTATTTGGACAACCCTCACAATTTTCCACTTTGCTTGGGAAGACATGGACTTGCTTTATAGGATCTACTAATAATTCTTCCTTGGTGTCTCCCTTCCTGCTCTCTGCAAGAATAATTACACAACATACAGAACCACATGTGGACACTGAGTGGAGGAAGCTCATGGGCCTCCACCTGAAGGAGGATATAGTATCATCCAACTGTGTCTACAACAAAGCCAGACGCAGGGTGAGTTTCAGCTTGAAATACCTGGAGATTTTTCCCTAAATTATCTAGATAATTGCTTCAACCCTCTACTTCAATTTATTTCCTGAGAAACTGCCTAAAGCAGGTCTTTAATCCCTACTTAAAACTTTTTTCCCCCTCTATCATCACTCACCAAGTTTACACATGAAATTTTCACACCTATTAATTATGTCAGTTTTAATTAGTTACAAATCTGTATGGATTTAAGCTAGATACATTTGTGAAGAGCTTCCCTTTTAGACCCCATGGGACCTTGACTGTTCAATTAGAACTTTATCAGTCTGTCATCATCATCCCCTCCCTATGCTGGCTTCATTTCTACTCTCTGATCTCAACTTAGTATTGGAATTGATATCTAAAAATCCACCAGAAAACAGGTGAAATGAACTAATTATTCGCATTAGGAATGGGTTTTTCATTTCTATGAAAAGATTCCAGGGAAGATTTTTCTAAATAAATAGTAAGCTCCTTTGGCTCACGTAAGTCATGATTCAAATTGTACACGTGTGATTTATAGACCTATAGGAAACATATTTATTGCCATAAAGCAAGACACATCTGTTGAATGTCATCAATCTCTGAGGATATCTAGTGGCTTTGGAGGAAAAAACCCAGCAATACAATTCCTATCCAATTGGATGAGGGCAGCCTTGCCAATCTTTATTGTCTGAAGAGAAAACAGAAGCCAAAAATAGGGAAGTGAATGGACCATAGAAGAATAGATAGAAGAATTTGGCATTTGATTTAAATTAGAAGGATGAGTGCTTCAATTATCCATTTTACTTTGTTAAGGCACAGCTGACCCCTAAGTAGAAGAACAGGGATAGGAATTCGAGGTTTCCTGAACAATAATGAGATCTGAAAAAATTATGAAACCTTATAACAAAATAGTCACTTGATAAATTAAAATTCACAACATGCCCTATCCAATGTCAAAAAGTGATTAGGTGAAGGTGAAAAAGATAATCAGTACTTCAGTACTCAGATCTGGAATTAAACCAATGATAATGTGTACCTGGGGAAAAACATGCTTCTACATTTTATCTATTTGAATTCTCAGGGAAAAATGTTTTTACGAACATGAAAATTAAAAAAAAAAAAAACAAAAAAAACAAAAGGAAAATCCAGGTCCAAAGCAAAATCTTTCATCAGGGATTTAGTGCAATGATAGACAATTTCTTTTTGATTGTGATTAGCCTAAATTAGTTATTTCAAAATGGCATTAATTCCACTGAGTCACTCAAGGTCCAATTAGTAACTTATTACCCTTGTACATTGAAAGGCACCATTTGGACAAAAGAATTGGCTTACATGTCAAAGATACAAGATCTTTTTTTGAAAATTCCCTTTTAAAGAAATATACAATATTTTGTTGATTAAATATTTATTGAATCCTTATTTGTGAGGCAGCATGATAGGTGCTACATAGAATACAAAATAATAGTTTCTTCCCTGAAGAAGCTTCTTCTATCAGGGAGCTAAAGCATGTATTCAAACAATGACAATGAGAAAAAAATCTGCTAAAAGTGACAAGAACAATATGAAAAGAAACTCATCATTTTGTCCTGCAATAATCAGGGAACTGAACTTGACTAATAAGTTACAATTCAACCAAAGTAAATTTAATAAAGATATAAATAAAAACTGGAAGTAAGCACAAATAACAGTACATAAAATGACAATGTCTCTTAAGAGTAATGACACAAAGGCAAAATCCCAGTATTTGTTAAAACAATATAATGAAAGTTAAGATGCTAAAAAAAGTGCTTTAGCTACTAGGGAAGCAAACCAATGAAGGGATAACACTCCTATTTGGTGTGCTTGAGAAGACAAGGAGATCAGTAGGAAAGTGAAACCTTAAAATATTGATCATGTAGTAGGGGATTAAAAACCTCAAAGGCAGAAATATTTAATCCATCTTTTAACAACCAAGTATAAAAATTATATTCAATAAAGATCCTTTGAAGCAAAGATTGAAAATTAGACACTAAATAAATCAATAAATCAAACACTGTATGAAGCTGTGACCTGGTCCAGCCATTCTGTGAAGCATTCTGGAAATGTGTTGAATGATTAAACTGGATAACCTTTGACCCAGTAACATTACTACTAGGTCTAATTCTCCTACCACCTACCCAAAAGATAAAAAATTGAAGAAAAGGATGTATATGTACAAAAATATTTATACTAATTCTTTTTGTGATGGTAAAGAAATGGAAACAGAGAGGGTAGCTTATCAATTGGGCAATGAATAACAAAATTATGATATAGGAATGTGATGGAATACTATCATGCTCTAAGAAATTAAGGGGATGGTTTCAGAGAAATCTTGTAAGATTTGTATGAACTTATACAAAGTGAAGTGAACAGAACCAAGAGAACAATTCAAATAATAAAAATATTGAGACAAACAGCTTTCGAGACAGCTAGGTGGCTCAGTGGATAGAGCATCAGCCCTGAAGTCAAAAGGACTTGAGTGAAAATCTGACCTCAGACACTTAACAGAGCTGGCTGTGTGACCCTGAGCAAGTCACTTAACCTCAATTGCCTCAGGGAGAAAAAAGACAACTTTCAAAGACTAAGAATTATGATCAGCACAATGACTAGTAATAATCCTAGAGAACTAGTGATTAAATATTCACATCCATAAAGATCCATCTCCAAATGAAGAGATGCATATTTCTTAATGGATGGGGTAGTGGAATTGGGATGGGAATTCAAAAATAAAAATAAAAAAAATAGAATTTATTTTTTAAAAAAAGAACTGAGATGTAACTGTACAGTTCATGTTAATTCTACTTTTCCACCAATGAAAATGACTTTTGTAGTGGGAAGAATAAAAACAAAAATGCTTAGGAGACTAAAAAGGCAAAAAAGATGACAATGGCAAGGAAGATACCTCCCTTGATGGCCTGAAAAAGTTCCAGTCACTTAGTCCACTTCCAGTATATCCATGGGCATTAAAACAACTGATATGATTACTGAATAGCTAGTGGTGATCTCTAAGAAGTATCACTGGCTGGGAGATGGGCAGATGTTGCAATTTTTTAAAAAGAAGATACCTCAAACCATGGTCAGAGAAACTGACATTTATTTATGGTTAAAACAGAGATGATTCATGAACACTTCAAGGAGTAGATAATTGCTAAATTATCTATTGCTAAATTGCTAAAAACCAACCAGAATTCATTTAAAACAAGTTTCTCTAGACTAGAGAGAGGCCATGAACACATCTAAATTTTAGGAAAGCATTTTGACAGTCTCTCAGAAGATGGATGAAACTACAGTTAGGTAGGATTGGAACCAGCTGACTGCTAGGACACAAATAACATTGATAAGTGGACTAATAATTAATGGACCAATAACAATGGCCACCTGAAGAGAGGTTTCTGAGCAATGTCATAGAATGGTTCCATCCTTGGTCTTTTATAATGACTTAGATGAAGATATAAATAATATGATAATAAAATCTAAGACAAGCACAATGCTGGAAAAGCCAGCTAATACACTGGCTGGTAGCACATAGATAAAAATGTCATCAAGCTAGAGCAGTGGGCTACAGCTAACAGGATGAAATTTAATTAGAAAAATGATGATCAAATAATTCTGCCAAAACAGTTTCTAGTCTCTTTTAGTCTTTGCATTGTAGTAAGTGACTCAATGATTAAACTTCCTTTGGAAATGGTTACTGTCTGTCTCAAAGTCTGTTCTTTTGTCCATTTCTCATTTTGTAAAGTTAACAGCTTGCTTAAATAGGTCAGGTAAGAGAGATACTTCAATTGTATTATCTTACTTTGTATTCTTTTTTCACAATTGATTTTGACCTTTGTTCTTTGTGAGCTGATCATACATTAAAAAACCCAGAAATATGAATTAAAAATTAGTTATTTGGTGCTTGCCTAGTTCTAGGCCACCTCTTTTCTGAACCTTCTCTCTCCAAAGTTTTCAGTCATCTCTCAACAGTTTAATGAGATGGCCTTTTCTCATTGTTCTTATCCCTCTGCCATGTGGCAGCATAGACCATTTTCTCCTCTTGGATGTTGTACACCGAATTTTCATGACCCTGCTTTCTCTAGATTCTCTTACCAATCTTTGGATATGTTAAGTATGTTCCTTTTCATTTTTCTTTACTAGTTCATTATCCATATCACATCTTCTAACCTGTAGATTATCTTATCCTAGTCTCTCATGTCAGCTCACCTAGGTTTCAATAACCAGGTTTAAATTGATAACCTTCAGATCTTAGTATTCTAGCCAGTAGCCTAGTGGAAGCATAAAAATTATCTCCCATAAACATTTTGAACTTAACATACTTAACATATCCAAAGGTGAATTCATGATCTTTTGCCCCAAACCCGTCCTTCCAAACTTCCTTGTTCCAGTCTAGGGCCCCACCATCCGTTCACTCAAATTCATGACTTCCATTATGCCTGATTTCTTATTCTTGCACATCCCACACATCCATACAGTTATCAAATCCTGTTGCCTCTACCTCCACAACGCAGCTCAAATCATCCCCTATTCTCCAATCAACTGGTTTCTATGCTACTCCAGGTTCTTGTCATCTCTCAACTTGACTATTTATTGCAAATACTTGTAGTCAGGTCCTCAAGTACTCTGTCCCTACTCTAGTCTAACATGCACAGCTGCCAAACTGGTCATGTCACTGTCCCACTCAATCTGGAGCTCCAGGGGCTTCCTATTATTTCCATGTTTAAAAAGCTTCTGTGTGGCATTTGAAACTCTTCCAAACTTGCCCTTTTTAGCATTCTGCCTTTATTAAACACACTTTGATACAGCTAAGTTGGTATTCTTACTGTTCCTTGTACATTGGCCTCTGTCCAGGTGGTACTCTTTGTTGGGATGTTTTCTTTCTCATCTCTGCCTTGCTTCCTTCAAGGCTCAGCTCAGGAACCATTGAAGTCTTTTCTGATCTTTTCCCCTCCCCCAATACTAGCACTTTCTTCCCAGAATTATCCTGTTCCTATTTTATATACTCTTCTCTGCATATCTCCCCCAGATGGGACAAGCATCAACAGGGCAGTCTCTAGCACAGTACATAGGTACGCAGTTAGTGCCAAACAAATGAAATGCCTTGCTGGTTCATTCTCAAGCCAATATTCAAGATATGGAGCGGGGAGGCTTTGGTACAGTGTACAGGCCTTCCAATGTATTTGGGGCCATCATTTCCCTTTGCTCATGTTTGCACTAAAACCCCCAATAATCAAGTAGATGTTGATCTAATTGTTTTTTAAATTGTATTTTTAATTTATGGAATAAAATGAGCATCCCCATAATGTAGTTTTTAAAAAATGATTACATACGAAACTAAAAATCTATGCCATTCCTTTTAAATATTTAAGTTTAAATGTATTTTTTCCTTTTTTTTTTCTTTTCTCCCTAAGATGGCTACTATTAGACACATATTATATATATCTATATCTATCTATCTATCTATCTATCTATCTATATGTATATATATATATATACATATATATATTATATATAGTTATTCTATACATATTTATCAGTTCTTACTCTAGATACCGATAGCATCTTTTTAAAAAATGTCTTTTAGAGTTAATTTGGGTAGCTATAATAGTCAAAATGACTTAGTTTGCTCAAAGTCATTCTTAAAACAATATCACTTTGTTCTGTTCATTTTGCTCTTCATAATTTTGCGCAAGTCTTTCCATGTTTTTCTAAGATCTAAGCTCATGTGTTCTTATAGTACAGTAGTATTCCATCACATCATACACCACAACTTGTTCAGCCATTCTCCAATTGATGGGCATTCCTACTGTTTCCTGTTCTTTGCCACCACAAAGAGCTGCTATAAATATTTTAGAATGTAGATTCTTTTCCTTTTTCTCTGATCATCTTTGGAAAGATTCCTACAAATGGTATTGCTGGGTCAAAGGATATAGGCAGTTTATAACTCTGGGCATAATTCCAGATTGCTTTCTAAAATGATGGGATCAGTTCATAATTCCACCAACAGTGAATAAAATGTCCCAATTTTTCCACACCTTCTAATATTTGTCACTCTTCTCTTCAATCATTTTAGCCAGTCTGGTAGGTGTAAAATGATAAAGATATTTTTGATTTGTATTTCTCTAATTAATGGTGATTTAGAGCATTTTTTCATGTGACTATAGATAGCTTCCATTTCTTCATCTGAAAACTGCGTGTTCATATATTCTTTGACCATTTAGCAATTGGGAAATGACTCATATTTTTTATAAAGTTCTTTTAGATATTTGGGATGAGACTTCTGAAATCTATCCCTCCCCCCCAAATTTCTGCTTTCCTTCTCATCCTTATTTGCACAAAAACTCCTTAATTTAATGCAATTAAAATTATCTCCTTTATACCTAACTTTGCTCTCTATCTCTTGTTTATTCATAAACTATTTGCCTATCTTTAAGTGATAAATATATTTCATGTTCTTCTAATTTTCCCATAACATCTTTATGTCTAGGTTATTCACCTTATCTTGGTAAATTGTGTAAGATACCGGTCCATGCACAGCTTTGGCCATACTGTTTTCCAGTTTTCCCAATGATGTTGATCTCATTAATAGAGTCTTAAGTTCATTCTTTGAACCAAATGTCAGTGCATAATAGACAATTATTTTCACAATGGTCTGCAAATGTATGTATTTGTTCCTACAATAAAACCAACTCCTTTATTTGCCTCTTTTAAGAGAAACCTGTGAGTCACTCATGCACTGAATGGCATTTGTAGACTGGTTTCAAGTGAAGTGAAAAGTTCAAGATTTTTATGACTCACTTCCTCTGGAAGTTTGTCTAATGATTGGTCACTGATAAAGATCTCCTAGGGATAGTCTAAAAATTGTGATTCTTATTTTTCTGTGCTCCAAAAGTGAAGGAGGGGAGAAGTATAGCTACATAGAATCATTTAAATTTTTTCTTACAGTTGTCAGGCCCAGCAATTCATCCCCAAGTGACCAATCTAACTGGGAAGAGTCTCTCTGAACTTAACCAGACTGGTCCTCAAAAACAACCACCTTTCCAGGCTTTCTGAGAGTAGTATTAACACCTGCTAGAGTTGGCACTTGCCCAACTAGGCCTAGGGTCACACCTTCATGCCACAAAAGGCATCTAAGTAGGAAAAACAGACTTGTCCTGAAATATAACTGGCTACAATTCAGGGGGTTGATTTTTCTACCTTAAATTCTGCTTCGGACACTTCCAAGGTGGGAGACTCCAGAGCAGTCACTTAATCTTTGAGTCAGCTTTCTCTTTTGCAAAAAGGGGATGTTAATAGTATTTGCCTTGCAGGGCTTTTGTGAGGATTCAGTGAAATACTATTTGTAAAACATGTTGCAAACCTTAATGCACTTTCTATGTGCTAGTTACTGTTAGGATCCTTGGGGGTCTTCTTCTCCCAGACCCTGAAAAAGGATCCAGGACAATCTACTAAACTGTCCTTTCTTCCAAGTCTGCCTGTAATTCTGTGACTTGGCAAAGAGAGTAGTTGAGCCATGCAAACAAGAGCCTTGGCAACAAGCCACGTGGTACAGTAATAGAAGGTAAGGCCATCAGAGGCCGGACTGGGAGACTGGCCCAGGACTATGACTCAGGTAAAGCTCTCAGTTTTTGAATGGGGAGCAATGGGACAAAAAGAGGGTTTTAAAAGGTGGATCTGACAGCATTACAAAGAATTTGAAAGACACTGTACACTTTTAATAACTTATACTACTATGACCAAGGCCATTAGACCTATGAATAATGAGTGTCCATGAATCACATACCTGATAGTGCAACTTTTCCTTTACAAGCAGTCTGTTCTTTTTCAGAATCCACACCTCTGTCAAGAGAAAAGAGGGACTGAATTATTACGCCACCTACTTGCCAAATGACACAACAGTTAACTGGGAAAAAAAAAAAAAAAAGTTCCATTAACTTTCCAAATATGTAACTTGCCACCAGGAAGTAACTAACTCATTCTGACAGCTAGGGTACCCCCATCATTGCCTCCTTATGTACCTCATACAGACAGTTGTTTTACATTGTTCCTCATAAACTTCTTGGGGGTAGCACCATGCTTTTGCCTTTCTTTATATCTTCAAGGTTTAGCATAGTGCCTGTACATAGGAAGGACTTAACAAATGCTTGTTGATTATAGTTTCAAAATTTATGCATATCTGTGAATATATATATATATATATATATATATACATACATATATATGCATATATATACCTATTTGTATGTGTATGTTTAAATATGTGTATAAGTACACATATTTATACATATATACATAGATTATGTGTATACACACATATACATCTATATATATATATACATCAGATAGATTATATACAATGATATCTTCCCTATCTCTCAATCTTCTTGTGACGGAAGGACTAAACTACAATGCTATGTATATACATATTTATATGTGTATATATGTATAAATATGTGTACTTATAGATTATATACAATGATACCTTCCCTATCTAGGTTATTGTATAATTGCATTGTTATATGTAATTATATAATTATATTTTACTATTTTTTTTTACCATATTATATTCACAGATGAGGAAATTGAAACTCACAGGTGATGTGACTTGCCCCTGGCTACAAAGAAAGTGGCAAAGGCAAAATTCAAACTCTGAGGTCTTGCTGCTGCATTGCATTATCCCAAGCTGATCTGGTCAGCCATTTAGAAATGAATTAAAGAGATGGTTTGTGAACATTCAGAAAGGGAGGTGATCATTAGGAGCCAACATTGCTTCACTTAGAACAAGCTGTACCCGATTAGTAAGTAGATTGGGAGAATTTAGACAAATTATGATAGAAATATATAATCATGCACATCATATTATGTAAGTATCTGTGTACACATGTGTGTGTATGTGTGTGTATATATATATATATATATATATATGTATATGCTACATACTTCTCAGTACAAAGCACATACAAAAATAAAACGAAGACTACATAAAGACATGAAGAGATAGAAAAGCAAATGACTAATTTTGGCACATCAGGATAAATATTTAATCTCAGCCCTGCATATCCCTGACATTCCATGTCCTAAAACCCTCCAATATTTTGTCTTATCTAGCTCCTCTAAATTTTCAAATCTGTGGTGAAATGATAAATACACATTTTCAAAAAAATATCTAAGTCTTATCTGATTCTAAATAAAGATTTTTTGAGGAAAAAAAATCAGGTCAGTGTTTGAAGTAGGGAAATCTCATTTATTTTCAACAGTTTAAAAATCATCCTTGACTTTTCCACAGGAATGCCATGAGAACTGTTGGCAATCAACAGCCCAGTTTACTTTATGTCTCTGATTGAAACAATATATATTAATCTCCTGCTTTAATCGCTCATTTCAAATGCTCAGCCACATACATGCATATAAAATATTTTAGTTCATTTCAAAACCTTTCTGGAATACTTGAGTTGATGAGAGATTTTAAAAAGACATGGATCAAAGCCCTAGATGACTAAAATCTACAGTGGTAGAAGGTACACCCGAGTACTGAGACCCTAGGTTCACACATATGCAAACTCTCACTGAAATGAGGATATAAAATAATGAGACTAATTCTACAAGCCAGTCATCAGCCTCATCATTTTATTATCAAATCTCAGATAAAATACATTTTATAGTACATAAAAGGAAATTCATTTTCCTTTGAAATAGAATTACCATTCATAAATTCAAACTCCTATCTTTTCTGACATATAAATGAGATTTCTTTCAAATTTCTGTAATAATAAGCAATGAGCAATATAATCCATCAAAATATGAATTTCACTGGAGATAACGGGAAGGCCTAATAAGCCAGGTAATTTAAACAGCTAAGTAGATGCTATGGAAGGGGTTGTGAATTATTCTAAAGTTGAAATCCATTAAACCTAATTATGAATGGCACCTAGATGAATATGGTTTGCTCAAGTAGGTAAAGTTCAGAAGTATTCCCTGAAGTAAACACTGGACATTATCTAGTCCAAGTTTCTTTTTCACTGCTCTTTCAATCTCTTCAGCATCATGGCAGCATTTTTCAATTCTACTTTCTACTCATGTATACCCAAAATTTCAAATAATTTGTTCAGAAATACATATACCCTGATGAGCATTAAATGCACTATGAAATCTTACAATAGAAACTTCAAAGGCTATCACAAATGAATCACAAAATTATAGTTAGACCTTAAAATGTTGACTAACTCCCAGTTGAAGCACTGATTATCCAATGAATGCTCTCTAGACTGAAGGTCAACAGTGCTGATATCAGAGCAGAGAAAACACGCTGTATTATTCAGACAAAAAATTGTAGCCCACCCAGACCTGAAAGCTCTAACCACTGGAGCTAAGAATAAATTGTCTCCACCTTTCAATGTGATTAAAAACTCTCCAAAGATTGGACAAATATAACCAAGTGCCCCATAAGTCTCCTCCCTAATTCCGTTACCTCCTCTATTAGTGGTTTTAAGTCCTTCCACCATCCTGACTGATCTTTTGGACATACTCTAGTCTATCCTTGTCTTTCTAAAAATGTAATGCACAGAACTGAGTAAGAGAAACCAGATGGGGTCAGTGTGAGGCAGCCCACTGGGAAACGGGCTCCTTCCTCATTCAGGGGGGGTAACCCTCCACAACCACAAGCTAAGGAGGCACTTACTGGTTTGGCTGCCATGTTGTACTGCTGACTCACCTTAAAGGTACAGTTTCATTCAGTTCAATCCAATTGATAGGTAGAAAACGCCCAATACTAGGTGCCTTAATTATGAAGGTGAAAAATAGCAGCCTCTATCCTTAAGGAACTTTCAAAATCAGACAGGGATGAGCCACAAATACAAATTATAGCATGAATAAGAATGTTAATAATTATACTACAAGTTAGTGAAGAGCATTGAGCAAAGAGGCAAAGGGATTCCCCGAAGCTTTGCAGATCAAAAGACCTCACTCAAGGGGCGTAGTTAACTGGGTTGGCCCTTGAGGGCAAAGGAGAATTTCAACAGGTAAGAGTTTTAAAGAATAAATTTCAGGTCTGGAAGGATGCAAAGGCAAGAGAGGACAAGAGGAGCTCAGAAAAAATCTTTCTCAGTCATTTGCCTGAAGCAACACATAATGAAGTATTATGAAATCAATTGGATAGAGCATTGAATGCCAGCTGAAGTAGGTTATTGATTATTTGGGCAGGCATTGGTGGAGTTCCTTACAGTTTGAGCCAGGTAATTTCATGAAGACAGGAGAGCTTGGAGGGATAGAATAGAGGAAGTCAAATAACTGAGCAGTTAGTTAGAAGGCTGTTAAAGAAATTTGATCAGCGATCAAGATCCAGAGAGACAACGATCCAGAGGGACCAATGATGAAGATAATAACAGTGAGACATAAACCTTGAGTTTATTTGGTTTAATTATGGATGTTGGTTAGAAAGTTTTAAATTTTTCATTTTTTCATAAGGGGGTTGGAAGAGAGAAAATGCTTGTTAATTTAGAAAAATACATAAATATCAGTACTATAAAGCAATTTTTTAAAAAGGCTTTCTTTATGTTATGCTAAATCTGCCTTTGCAGTCTCAACTCATTTATCCTGGTTCTACTCTCTAAGGGGCAAGTCTAATCCTCTTTCCAAATCACACCTTCAAATAGCTGAAAACTGTCTGTTCCTCTTCACTCACCATCCTTCCCTTACCCCTAAGAAAATCTGTTCTCCCTCACATGGTACAGTCTCCCATGTCTTCCACAACTTGGACACTAGCATCTCAATACATTTGTTTGTCAATGTTCTTTATGAATCATGGCCCCTAGAACATTGCACAAGCCTCAAAGGGAACTGAACAGAGCTGAAACAACAGAACCATCATCCCTCCCTCATTCTGGACTAGATCCTTGTCTCCATGAAGCCTAATTCACATATATTCTTTTTTTGTTGTTATTTTGTTATTTGTTTGTTTATTTGGTTTTTTGCTTAGGCAATTGGGGTTTCCCAGTGTCACCCAGCTAGGAAGTGTTAATTGTCTGAGACCAGATTTGGACATTCATTCTTTTAGGTGCCACACTTTGAGATGACTTGTAAAACTTTACATTTGTCTCTATCATATTTCACCTTATTAGATTGTAATCAATATTTTCACCTCTTGAGATCTTTGAATTTTTATATAATAGCTTTCCTTGCTCTCTTTTGTGTTATCTGCAAACTGAAAAGCAGGGATGTGGATCTCTGAGACAATCCATTAGAGATTTCTCTCCAAACTGATATCAACCGCTAAATGGGTGTTTTGAATCCATTCATCCAAGATATAACTCTCCTATCTAGCCTGCATCTCTCCATCTCAAGAAGAGTATAAGACTATCAAATGCTTTTTAAAAATCTGAGTGTTGTGTCTATGACATTACCTTGTTTTACCAATCTAGCAGAATGAAATGACCTGCCCTTAAGCAAGCTACAATGAATATTAGTCACTTACTTTCCTTTCTAAATGTTCACAAACCAAAAATATATGCCACAAATCAAACTTACTGGTCTCTAATTTGAAGTGTCCTCCCCCCCAATTTTTTTTTCTCAAAAAGACTATCAATTGAAATAGTCATGTAAAAAAAAGAAATAGATATGTGGTTTTGGGTGATTAAAAAAATTAATTAATTATGTTGACTCTTTCTCTAATGTTAAACCATCCCTGGTATAAATCCAATTTGGCCATAATGATTTTTGGAGATCAATTGTTGTGACTTTACAAGATTTTATCTAAAAATTAATGATATTAATCTATGATCTAAAAAGTTCTCCTTTGCTTTATTAGTACTCCTTTATAATAATAAAAAAATAATTTATAATAATATATTTATATATTTAATATATACATTATATTATATATAATATATATTATAATATATTTAAAATAATAATAATAATAATAAAAAAAGTCAGCTTTCTTTCTTGATTTTTGAGAATATGTATGACACTAGCACTAAATTTTTCCATCAGAACCTAGAGTTCTCTCCATCTGCTTTTGGTTGGTCCTTAATAACTAGTTATATTTCCTTTTCTAAGATTGGGTTATTTAAAATGTCTCTGATCTGTTAATTTGGCTATTTTATATTGTTTAAGGTATCCCCCCTCTTCCTGAGGGGAATTATTCTCAGTTTTGGTAATATATAATTGTGATGAACAAATTCTGATAATGCTGATTTCTCTAAGTTTTGATGGTATTTTTACCTTGTTCGTTTGCTATTTTTTTAAACTTTCTGCCACATCTTTTTTGATTGGATTGACAAAACATTTTCCCTCTAATTATTTTCTTCAAATCCACCTTTTGACTTCCCTGATTTTCTTCAAATCCCAGTTAAATCTCACTTTCTATAAGAAGCCTTTACTGATCTTAACTTAATGCTATAGTCTTTCCTCTCTTATTTAACTCCTATATTTTCTTTGTGAATATATAGTTGTTTACCTGTTGTCTTTCCCATTAAATTGGGAGATTTCTGAAGACAAAGTCTTTTTGTTTGTATCCTCAGAAGTTAGCACAGTACCTGGCAAATAGCAGGCACTTAATAAATGCTCGCTGACTGACATTTTTAATATCTTCTCTTTTGTGTTTATTTTTAAACATAATTTTAAAAGATAAAATTGTATTGATTTCTTTTATAATGCCTGAATTTCCTCCACTGTCCATCCCATTCTTCTTGAGAGCTTCCCCATAACAATTTTTAAAGATTAAAAAAAGTAAGATCAATACATTGAAAAAAAAAATCACCTAATTTTTGTTCTTTGCCTAATTCACCTAATTTTTGTTCTTTGACTCATTAAAATTCCATTGTCACGTTTCTATTTGTGTCTTTTATTTACAATCCCTATTTTTGTTGCATTTGGTATTTCTGATTTTTGATATTTATTTGCAATGCCCATGTTTTTTGTCAAATTTTTGTCAAAGTTCTGTGTGGTACTTAGGAATATGTATATTCTTTAATATTGCCATTGAAAATATACCACAACCTCTAGTTTTTGCACTAATTTGTTCATTTCTATACTTTCTCTCGCCACTTTGCTTCTAAGAAAAATAAAAACTCCTCTTTTAAATTCTTTCACAATCTAATGCAATTTACTTAGCTTTACAAGGTCAATCAGCCAATCAACATTAAAACATCCTGCCACTACTATCTTACTGTTTATTTACTTATAATTCAATTTACTTTCCCTTATGAATTTAGATGCTTTTGGAGAATAGAAAGTTGATATTGATATTTTCTTGTTTAGGGTTTCTTTTAAAATAATCACATTAAAGACAAAAACATTGAAAAACCACATGATTATCTAAATAGATATTGAAAGCTTTTGACACAGTACAACAAAACCTTATAAAATATAGTGACAAAGGGGAGGGCCTTTTTAAAATATCATAATTCTCTCTAAAATCAAAAGCACCCATCATGTAACAAACATACTGGCAACTTTTCCAATATTATATGAATAAAGCAAGGAAATCTATTATCCCCATTCTTACTTGATATAATTCTGGAGATGCTGAAAATAATATGACAAGAGAAAGATATTAAAGATATTAAAAGCATAACTTAAGGTGGCTATGGCTGATGACATGCTGATATACTTAGAAAATTGCAGATAATGAGCAAGGCTATTCAGACAATAGTTTCAGCCAAATTTCAGGGAACTAAATTTAAACCCTCATTAGTAAGAAGTATTTCTATATAACAAAATCCAAGAAACAATAACAAAGGAAAATTCCATTCTAAATAACTACAAAAAACAGCCTCAGTTATAAAATGTTACTTAAAGAACTTGAAGTATGTATTAAGTATGCACTCTGCATGTGTCAGGCACTATGCTAAGTACATTACAATTATTATTTCATTGGATCTTCACTACAATCTTGCTATTATTATCATTTCCATTTTACAGATGAGGAAACCGAGGCAGAAAGTTCAAGTAACTTGACCTGGGTCACACAGCTAAAAAATGTCAGAGGTTTTCCTGATTCAGCCCAGTGTGACACACTTGTCTCCTGGCAGGGCAGATGTATTTTTAAGCAAAAAAGAGAAGAGGCTAGAGATAAAAATGATCACTGAAAAGATTCTACACCAACAAAACCAATGCACCAAGGAGCAGAAAAGCAAGAAGTGTCTGGTAAGCTAGATAATACAATGGATATATCTTAGACCTCTAATCAAGAAGAAGTGAGCTATTAACTAGCTACATGACTTCAAACAAATCATATAATGTCTTTGAGCCTCAGTTTCCTCATCTGTAAAATAGGAGTGATTGCAGCTACCTCCAAGGGCTGATGTGAAGATCAAATCAGATATTAAATTCTTTGTAAATTTTTACAGACTATCATTATTTCTGATATAAACAATCAACAGCTATAACTAAGACCAGAAGCTCAAAAGAGTAGTCAAATTATAAACAAACGGTTCAAAAGAACTGCCAGTCATTAAGAACCATAGGTTCCAAATCACTAACAAAAGAAATGCAAATCAAAACAATCCTGAAGTGTGTGTTCACAGTATTGGAAACTGACAAGAAGAAGCAATTTTGGAATTATGCAAATAAAATGAATAATATATCCATCTCCTTTGGTCTAGAGATTACCCTACTGATTACCCAAAGAAATCCACATATATACTAAAATAGAGCAATTTAGAGAATGGCACATGAATATATGGAAATAGAAATAGATGACAACAGAAAAGTATGGAAAGACTTGCACAGGGAAGTTAGCAGAGCCAAGAAAATCACTTACACAAATAACTTTGGTAATATATATGGAAAGAACTACAAAGTGATAAAAAGTGGGGATTCGCAAAATGCCAAAGAACAAGCATAGCCCCAAAGATAAGACAACATCCACCCCTCTTTAGAGGTAGGAGGTCAACAGGTATAACATATTGCACACACTGTCAGGCTTTTCCAATATACTGATCAGTTTATTTTTATTGTTATGAAAGATGGCTTTGGTGAGAAAGAAAAGGGAAGAGAAATCTTGTTGAAAATAAAAAGAGAAGGTAAGGAAAAGGGCAAGGGAAAAAAGTCAACATTTGCCTCTCTCCAGTCCTATGGGACCTCTCTCCTATTCTCCAAGATTGTTCAAATTTTCCAGTCCAAAATTTTTTTTTCTTAAAAGCGTTGGTCTAATACAATCTATGCTAGCTCTAAGTGATGACTGGGTCTCTTTTGAAGCATTCACAAACCACCTATTTAATAATCCATTCAAATTTTTTTTTTCCAGGAATTGGCATCCATTGGATGAATCAACTTTCTTCTTCTGAAAACTGAGCCATCCATTTCCATGACTCCAATCCCAAGGAACATCTGCACTTTTCTATTACTCCACAAAAAATTAGATCACTCACGGCTGTTAAGCAATCCCTCTCAACACAGTGTTACCATTCTGAGATGTGATGAGTCTATGCAGAATCATTTAGGGTTTACAGAGGGAGCATTTGATTATTGCTTGGACTATTTGGTGTTTAAATTCCCCCTTAAACTCTTGTTGATTAAGGTGATTTGGAGAAGATTAAAAAATTACAGGAGGAAAAAAACCCAGCTTATTACATGGAAAAATTAGTTCTCCCTATAATTCTGCCTTACTTATAAAGCTATTTACAGAAAAAAATGTGAATTAGCTTAAATTGGATATTAATGTTTTACATATTGAGCAATTAAGCAGCACAGTGGGTTGAGAATTGGATGTGGAGTCGGGATATGAACTCAAATTGTGCTTCAGACACATCCTAGCTTTGTGACTCTGAGCAAGTCACTTAACCTGTCTGGAGACCTGAATGGAAATAGCAGCATCTGCCTCCTGGGTTTCTTATGAGGATCAAAGAAGATAATATTTTGGAAAGCTCTTTGACATTAATGCCTGCTATTATTGTGTGCATAATCCAAAACTCCAGTGGATTCTGAGACTAAGAATTAAAATACTACTTCTGAGAGAGGAGCTGACGATTAAGCAAACATCTGCTTTATAAGTCTCTTGTTACTATCAATAAAGAGAGCTATACTTAACAGAGTCAATTGGTGAATAGACAAGAAGACTGGCCCCAAGGAAAAAAATCACCCTTTAGTAGGGTTCTTCACTCTTGGAACTGCAGTTTTCAACCGATGTTGTGCTGAATCTTAAGTGGACTTTTTTTTTTTTTTTTTTTTTTTTTTTTAAATATAGAAAAATGTTTATTTAAGATTGAAGAGTATCTCTGAATGTAGGTCCTGTGTTACTTGCAGTGATGGGAAAGGACCACCAGAGGGTGCCAATTAGCCATTTTCTTTCAAAATGGATTTTTAAATTGAATAGATTTTTTACATTTTATAATCTTCCAGGTGCAGATTTAACACAGTATTACATTGCAAAAATTAATAATCTACAGTAGAAACCAACCCAACAAAGAAAGAGCCCTAGATATTTTCATAAAGAAGCCTTGAAAGGATGGTAAATAGCAGCCTTTTAGGCAGGTTATATAATCTTTTCAGCCTTTGGGGGTTTTAATGAGAATTTTAAATTATGGGATAGAGTAGATGTGAAGAATCCAAATGGATCACACACAATTCTTTGGACAAGTTTGTATTTCATCTCTTGACCCTAAACAGAGGAGCTCGTTTGTTTTTAAAATGTATTTTATTGACAGTTTTCATCTTTACACATCAATCATTCCCTAGTGTCAACCTCCTTTGTGACAAAGAAAAAGAGTTAAGCAAATGCATCCAATTTGGAGGAGACTGGGCCCTTTTTTCACCAGAAACCAAACCATCAAAGCTTGAAGGACACAATTAGATCCACATGCTCCCCTTGGGCCATCTCGATTTGGACCGAGCAGCTCCGGCCTCCTAAGCAAGGCGCCCTAGATGCTGGACGAGCATATTGTATGAACAGGCCACCGGGAAGGCCAGAGACAAGTCAAGCTTGTAATGGAGGCTAATCCAAAGTATTTATGAACAAAAGGCAGCTTGCTCCTTACTAAATGCTAGAGAGGGATGATGAGGGCTCAGGCTGGGATTCAGTTTATAAAGGGAACTCCTAGAGCAGGAAGCCCTCTCTCCATCAATGCAGGTTGGCAGGCTGTTTATAATTGCTTGTCTCAGAATAAGGGGTCTCTATCTTTTTCTGTGGGTCATGGACTCATTACTCCTTTAGCAGTCTGGGGGAAAGCTACATACCTTTTCTCAGAATAATAAAATTAGTTATGTAGGATTACAAAGGAAACTATTAAAATGAATTAGTATTAAGTATATATATTTTTAAATCCCAAGTTTATGGATCCCTTAAAAATTTTCCAGTTTAGGGAAACCCAATTCTTGTCTTTGGGAGCAGCTAGGTGCTGCAGGTTCTCTCTGGAGGACCTGAATTCACATACCACTTAGACATTTACTAGCTGTGTAACTCTAGGCAAGTCACTTAACACAAACCGCTTCCAAAAAATAAAAGAGTTGCCTAAAGCATTGACTTTGGGTGACTGACCCAGAGCCATATAGACAAATGGTTAATTCTACCCACTGTGCTATATGATGACATAAAGAGTAAGCACGTCATGCAAATAACTAATCAAAGTAACTTTTGTGTGAAAAAAATCTGATTTTTTTCCCTTTCTTTTTTTGTGTGAAACAAATTGAGGTTAAATGACTTGCCCAGGGTCACACATCTAAGACATGTTAAATGTCCTCTTGACTCTAGAGGCATGATTTATCTACTAAGCCATCTAATTGCTCCTAATTTGGAAAAATCTGCAGCCCCCCTGAACAGGCCCCTTTCCCCTATTATTATTTCATATAATCTCTACAACGCTAAGACAGTGAGGATAAGAGATAGGGAAACTGAGGGAAAAGAAACAGGGAAGATCACATGGGCTATGGGAGTTCACATGACTAAATGCTCTTTTAGTCTGACTTCCTTTTAGTCAAACCACACACATCATCTGACCAAGCCAATTAGATATCCTGTTATTACCCCAAAACAAAGGCCATTCAATCAGGGAGCCCTTGGAACAGGCCTCAAGCCCATTTCCAACTCTGAATCCTCTGGGGATCTAGTCCAAGATCCTCCTATGACCAATGAAGAAACCGAGGATCTAGGGCCTTAGAGTTTTGCTGATGGCCAAGGGGCAGCCTTGAAACTGAGCCTCAATGAGTCTCCCAACTACAAGCTTGTGCTCATGTTGTTACCCAGGCCTAAAAAGCAAGACCTCCTCCCCTCATTGCTTTCAGCCTTTAAGGCCTCAGATACCTCCAGCTCCCAGAGAGGAGTCCATTCATCTTGCCCGTCAGCTGCAAACAACATGAATTCTGGTACAATCACCAAATCAGAGGGCTGAGATCATGTCATGATGCAATTTATTTTGGATTCTCTCTACAGTTAAATTAGTTGACAGCTGACTACACACAATCTTATTTATATATGGTAGAGCAACTTAGCCAGCTTGGAATAAAGGGATATCTTCACTTAGCACATAACACAGTATCCTATACACAGATTTCAGGAAACATCTGATTGCCTACCTAAGAGGAATAATGCAGTTTTCACATTAACATTCTTCCCTAGTTTTGGGACACTGTCTCTTTAACCCTCACTATTATTTGATAGCAATGACTGCTTTTCTCCACATTACATACGGGGGGTTCCTAAATTTTTTTTTGGCCTTGACCCCTTCCTCTTCCTAGCAAATTGGTGAAGTTTTTGGATCTTTCTAAAATTAAATTTAAAAATAAAATAAAATCCATGGGGATACAAAGGTTAGTAAAAATAAATGCCCCACTTAAATCCACAGGCCCTTTGAAATCTTTAAACAGATCCATGGAAATTTGTGGACACCAGATTAGGAAGCCCCATCCTAGGCACTCAAAATAACTCAGTGATCTATGCATGAAGCAGGAATGGGAAAATCAAGAAAAACCAAGGAAATCACATAGATTCAGAATGGAAATTTAAATCAGAAATGGACAGATAGCTGAAATGTGTGTGTGTATGTGTGCATGTGCATGTGTGGGGCTATATTTTAATGTTTTATTAATTTTTGGTTGGTCATTTTGTTTCAGTTTTCTGCCACTCCTCTTTCTATATCTAAAGGCAGTTAGAGGGAAAAAAAGTAACCTTCCCAATAGCATTCAGTAAGAAGCTGGGAAATCACATGTGTTCTCAGCTCAGCAATCATTTTTCCCTCTTCCCCTGCCTTTGTTACATAACAGACATCAGTGCTAGGACCAGCCTTATGTAACTTTTTTATAAATGAATAATTTTAGAGCAGAGGTAGCAGTGGATTATGAAACAGCTCCTCCCTACCTCCTTGTGCCTGCAGATTGAAAGAACATCAGACAGAGAGGGCTCAGGACAACATCGTCAAGCAGCAATGGGATGATGTCCCATTTTGGATACTGAAATCTTCCTCTCAGAGAAAAGCATTGGGCGATGCAGCACAACAGGCTGCTGATAAGAATCAGTGGGAAAGTAGACAAATTTTTTTTTAAATTTAGACTGATGAGCCTGAGCAAGCCATTGTAGAGCTCAGTTTCCTTTTCTATTTTGAACTGCATCCTCTTTACAACCCCTTCCTTCTCCAAGGTGCTATGAAATTATTTTGCCTATCCATTGCAACGGCCATAGCTGTCTGCTTCTCAGGAAAACTTCCTCACCATTAAAGCTATCCAAAGTGGCTCCAGTCTCCCCAGAAAGAAGTGACCTCATCCTCTACCTCCCAGGATAAAAGTCAGGAACATGCTTTGTAACCCTCAAAGAGCTCTACATCCCTTTCTTTAGCATTTATCTTTAAAACAGTGTTGGATGCTTTGACATTTCTACTGGAATCTAAATTATGCAGCTTTCATTCAAATGTTTAAGTTCATTCACAGCTATAAATTATATTAGGAAGAGCAAACCTGAATCTAACTCACCGTCTTTCAGGTCCACTCCGCTCTCTCAGTTTCTCTAGTTCTTCTGTATAAGCCATTATCCGAGCATTGCAGACCATCAGATTTTTAACTGCCTGTAAGAGTTGATCTTTTTGAGTACTCAGGGAAAGGAGTTTGCATATTCCCTTTTGCATCCGGATTTCAAAGTCAAGCTTTCCTTGAATGCTGCCATCCTAAAGCAAAGCAAAGCAAAGTAATGGTTAAAAGAATGAGAAATAAAAAGAGCACTTGTTATTGTTATGTTATGAAGAGAGGGGAAGGAAAAGGGAAAGGATTTATCTTTGTACTTCCCAGCATAAGGAACTGTATCTGGTATAGTTCATAGGTTTATGGAATTGAAGTATGCCGATTCCACATATTTAATTAGAGAATGTTAAAAAGCTGATCTGCATTTCCACTTAGGTGACTCTTAAGTTATTGTCCTTGAGGAGGTAAGGGAAGGGGAATTGTCAATATTCAAAGTTGATCCCAACCTTTCTCTTACTAAAAGTTAAATCTTCCTTCTGGACACAATTAACATAGATAAATGAAATGATCTGAATAAAAAGGATGCACCAAAAAAAAACAAAACAAAACAAAACTGCTTTTTATTTTAAAACTGATCAGGAAATGTGAATTATATTACTCATTTAGAAATTCACATTTTAAGGAGATAAGCAGTCCTCGATAAGAAAAGGAAACTGACTGTTAAGACCAGGAAAGAAAAATTTCACTGGATTTTTTAACTTCACTATCCAAATGAAGTGTATTAATCACATGCCAAAGAAAATTATGGTGTCCTTTGAGTGTAATTATATACATTGCAAAACACTTTGGTGCAATGGTAAGGTAAGCCTGAACTAAATAAATAGGTCATATAAATGCAGATGCCTTTCTATCTATTTAAATTACCCCAGATCTTTTTTTCTTTCTAAATATGTACCAGCTTTCCAAGTCAACCTTCTTTAAAAGAACTAGTAAACTAAAATTTAGTTTTATCCTATTTAACTTAAGTGTCTGTATTGCTGTGCCTCAGTTTCCCCCATACATAATGGGCACAGAGTGCCTCTTAATGGGAAACAAATGCCCGTAAACTGTAAACAAATGCTTTGTAATGGTCACACCCACAAATGTATCCTGTTCTGAAGCAAGGAACCAAAAGCAGGCTGTTTTGGAAACCAGAATGCTCATGCCGCCACAGGGAGTTGGGATGAGCGAACCTTCCCCAGGACAGGTCAGTAGCCCCCGGGGCCTACATTGGGGCCCAAAGCTCCCCCAGGCCCTGCCAGAAACAGGAAGGGAGCTGAATGTGACAGCTGAGCAAATGAGCTTAATGCCCACTGCCATTTACTACCTGGACGACCGTTGACAAGTCAATTAATGCTCCGACATTTGTTCTATGGGCAAGCAGCCCAGGCCTGGGACTCGGAAGCTTTTGTGTGATGCGGCCTGTTGCCAGGTGGGTAAAACCTATCGTTGCTGCCGTTTCCAGGAAACACTCAATTTCAAGGAGAGGCTAGGAAAGAGCCATGTACTCTCCTCCATCCAGCAGAGCGCCCTGAAGTCTGTCCCTGCCCCCAGGCTGGGAGGCCTGGATTTACACTCTCAGATCTAGCCTTGGTCCCTCCCTGAGGAGGCTGTCTCATCAATTTCCATGTCACTTTCAAAAGCTGTCATATCTTGCAGGCGCCACCAGATGGCGACAGCTACATTGAGGAAAGCAGCTTTTAACTCCCCAATGGTTTCCAGACCCATGAAGAAGGGCCAGGTTCTCGGCCAGGTGCCCCCTCAGATCCCTCCCAACCCCCGCTGCGGAGCTTTACCTGAAGATGTCTGGGGAAAAGGCTAAAACAACTTCAGAGGCACAGATGTGACGGCCTCAGCAGTTCCCGTTTCCATGGGCAGTGCTTGTGAGGTTGCCTAAGGGTTTTGCTTTACCTTTAGCTCATCTGATCCTCTGGCCAGCCTGGAGAGTATTAGCTCCATTTTACAGATGAAGAAATGGAGGCAAAAAGGAATTAAGTGACTTGCCCAAGTGCACACAGCTAAGTGTCCAAGGCAGGATTTGAATTCAGCTCTTCCCGACTCAACATCCAGCATTCTATGAACAATATAGAGGGGGAATGCAGGAGTGCACCCAACAATAAGAAACAGGCCCTCTCTTTTGGAAGTCTAAGCTTAGGCTACTTAAAGTCAAATGGAGCTAGAAATCAAGGACCAGAAAGTGTGTGAGCAGCTGAATTCAAAGTCAATACAAACGGCTTCTTTACTTAAATGAAATCAATCAACAAGTAGTTCTCCACACATAGATATCATGGGCAAACACATAATAATAATAATAATAATAATAATAATAATACCCATATAGACATATTTCTAATATTACTATATGCTAGGTACTGGCTCTTCACAATTATTGCATTTTATCTTCACAATAATTTTGGAAGGCAAGTATTCTTGTAATTCCCATTCTGCAGATGAGGAAACTGAGGCAAATGGAAGCTAAGTGGCTTGCCCAGAGTCACACAGCAGTAAGTGTCTTGAGGTCAGATTTGATAAGTAGGAGGAAAGGGAGACTGAAGGGGAGGAGAGGAAGAGAGAGACTGCACAATACCTATGTAACATAACAGTCAGTAAGTCTCCTGGACTTGGAATTTAATTCTGGCTAATGCAGACAAATGAAGATGGGCTCCATGGTCTGAGAAGACAAAGGGACAATGAACAAAAAGAACCAGGCCCAAAGTTGTGCTAATTCTCCAGAGTCCAAATCCCAGAGGGAATGCTCAGTAAATGGGGTTTGCCAGTCTCATGGAGGGGAAGAAGGGTTAGAGAAAGGAGCCACTGCTAGCCTCTCATTGATGTCCCTGCCCCCTGCCCAGCCTCCTCTCCTCAGTTGCCAAAGGGATCTTCCTAAAGCATAAGCCTGACATACAGTGTTACTCCTGTCCCTACTCGGTAAACTGCACTGGCTCCCTATTACCTCAGGGATCATAATAAAAGTCTTTCTTTGGCCCTGGGCCTTCCTGCCTGTTCAGACTTCCAACCATATCTAACCAGACTCTGACCATGTTACCCTGTCCCTACTCAGTAAACTGCACTGGTTCCCTCTTGCCTCAAGGATCAAAATAAAATCGTTTGGCCCTGGGCCTTCCTGCCTGTCCAGCCTTTTGTGATCCAGAGACCATGACCTTACTGCCCTTCGGACACATTCCTTGTCACTGGCTCCCCCTGCTCCATGTCCACTCCTGCATCTCCATTGGGGGCTGGCTTCCTTTAAGACCCAGCTGATCACAAGGAATGTGGAAATGTTTAGAAACAGACCCTCTCTTTAGCAAAGCTAAGCTCAGGCTACTTAAAGCCAAATGGAGCTGGAATCAAGGACTAGAAAGTGGGAAAGCCTCTGAATGAATTTAAAGGAGATCAATCAACAAGGTAGTTGGTAAGAACTGTTGTTTAACTTAGCAATATAGGTTAAATCTTGCTTGTGGACTAGAGGGAGGGAGGGAAAAAATTTGGAACACAAGATTTTGTAAAAGTGAATGTTGAAAACATATTTGCATATATTTGAAAAAATAAAAAGCTATTATAAAAAACAAAATAAACAAATTAAAAAAAAAAAAGACTTGGCTGAAATCCCACCCTGCTTCGACAGACCCCCCGCTTCCATCTGGTTTCCTTCTGAGATGACCTTCTATTTCCACTGCATAGGATTTGTATGTGCAGCACTTTATGGGACATAGAATGTAAGCTCCTTGAGGGCAGGGACTCTGGTTTTTGTCTTTGTACATTTTCAGTCTTAGTGTAGTGCCTGGCATACACGTGTTTAATAAATGCCATAAGCATTGGGGCTTGACTTGCCCTGCTAGTCACAAGCTTTTGCCCTTTGAGAGGCCTTCACACAAAGAGGAAGGATGAGGGGCCCAGAGGACAGAGGCAGCCTTGGTTACCATGGGTGCAGAAGCTGAGGATATTGGGAGGAGCAGGCTGTGGCTGGGGAGCTGCCTTCAAACTGCCATAAGGAGGAGCCTGACCAAGGCAGTGAGGGTGGCAGGGGAAGCTGGGGTGTCGCTCTCCTAAGTGGGACAGAGAGCCCAAGCCAGGACGGATCTGGAGCATGACTTCCTCTTGCTTGGCCCCTGGCAAGCAACCGTGATCCCTAGTTGTCCTTGAAATGCCCCATGCCAGTGCTAGGCCCTGCACACGCTGGGGGAGAAGGGGCACCCCCATGGAGGGTAGGACTAGAACCTTAACACGCCTGAGATGTTATATAGCTACAACATCACATCATTCTCATATTACAGGAGATGACTGAGGCACAAGTCCCAAGTCACATGACCAGCAAATAGCAGTTTGTATAACAAAGGCCCCACAGACCGTCACCTAAGCCTCCGGAAGCCTCCTAAGTTAAATGACTTCACACAGGGGCAAACCTTGAACCCAGGTCCCTGTGACTCCAGAGTGGGAGCCCAAGTTTTCTGACATGGTTCTCCAACATACAAAGCCCACTTATTTTTGCATTTTACATTTACAACAATAAAGTCAACATCTTTACCCAAAGGGGTGGGTGAAGGAAGGACCCTCCACACACTGGGGGAGGGGAGGGTTTAGCCCAGAACTAACCCCATCCAAGGGCACAAGAGCAGTGTAGCAAGTATCATTCCAAATGTCCAAGTAAATAAATTCCCCTGACACTGGGAAATGGGCATTAGAGCGACTGGGGATCAGAGGGGGTACAGTGTGCAAGACTGGACTTAGAGCTGAGGCAAATCAATTAACTTCTGTGTCTCAATTTCCTGACTTATAAAATGGGGTTAAATGGAGCATCAAGGAACTGTTGTAAAGAAAAAATTAAAATACATCAAGAGTCTTGTAATCCTTAAAATGCCATGCAAATGCTGGCCATCATTATTACTTCTATTGTCTGATGATGGCATTTTGTTTGTACCTCCCTCAATTAACGTCTCAAGAAACAGGGCATAGTGAGGGCAGCTAAATGTTATAAGGGATGGAGAGTGACAGTGTGGGGTCAGGAGGCAGCAGGATTCATCTTCCAGAATTCTAATCGAGCCTCAGACACTTCCTAGCTTTGTGACCTTGGATGAGTCACTTCAGCCTGCTTGCCTCGGTTTTCTCATCTGTAAAATAAGCCGGAAAAGGAAATGGCAAAACCAATCAAGGATTTCTGCCAAGAGAACCACAAAAGAGGTAAGGAAGAATGAAAAAAGACTCTACAACCTACAATCACAAGGTTCTACAAATGCTGGTAGACAGACACCAAGCGAGGTTACAAAATCTTGAGTTTTAGTTACTAGGATGAATGTATGCATGGAAATGTGGAAAGTAAACTGAGTCACAGAAAACCAAGTCAGAAGACTTGATTCAAATTCTAGCTCTCTGGGGCAGCTAGGTGGTGCAGTGGTTAGCACACCAGCCCTGAAGTCAAAAGGACCTGAGTTCTAATTTGGCCTCAGACATTTAATACTTCCTAGCTAAGTGACCCTGGGCAAGTCACTTAATCCCAATTGCCTGAGGGGGGGGGGAGTTTAAAGGGGGAATAGACTCCAACTATTCCTTGCTCTAAATCTGGGCAAACAGTGGGATCCCAGTGACCACAACTATTGAGCTAGCTCACTTGACAGAGGATGAAGAATACAGTGCATGGAATAGGAACCTCTGATTAAATTTCAGCTCTGATCTTTACTATTCACACGAATGACATCAATTATCAATTTAATCACTGTCTCAGTTTTGCTGTCTGTAAAATGGGAATAACATGCCCTTATGGACCTAACAATAGCAAGGAAAGTGCTTTGTAAACCTTAAAGCATTAGAGAAATGGGACTTGTGAGGTATAGCTTACTCCCCAGTCTCTAAAGCAACGCGCCAAAATAATCTTTAGAAATCACTGCCTGAATAATGAGCAGGACCCACTGGACAATCTGGTCCGGCATCACTCCCTGGCACACGCCGCGCTAGGAGGATGCTAGGAAATCCTTCTTAAATAAAAATAACAACCCCACCTTGAATTTGAATGGCATCTTTATAGTTTAGAAAACCTGAACAATCTCTCCAGTCATCTTCAAAACAAGCCAGTGAGGAAACATGGAAATCCTTGGTGAGATTCTGTTTGTGGTGGGTCAAGATAGCTATATACCACTCTCAAAATTATTCAGGCTGAATAATTCAAGGCACTCCAGCATCTCTGAAACCACTGGGAAAAAGACTGAAGTCTTATCAACTTATTAAGCATCTACCATTTGCCAGACATTGAAGATACAATACAATGAATGAAACAATCTCTACTTGCAAAGACTTGACAATCCACTGAGAAAAACCAAACCATGGATGAAAGACGAATACTAGTGTTAGAAATGAAAATACAGGTGAAAATCCACCTTAAAAAGCAACAGCTTTTGCAAGGTTCTAAAAGTGCTAGTCGACAGATACCCAGTGAGGCTACATAAAAAAAGTTTTAGTTACGAGGATCGATTTATGGATGGAAACGAGAAAAGTAAACTGAGTCACAGACAGCGATGAAGTCACAAGACTTGGTTGAAATTCTAACTGCCCCTTGCTCTAAATCATCTCAGCAAGCAATGGGATCCAAGTGACCACAATGGGTAGTCACTTGACAGGAGTCCCCCCAAGCAATGTCTCTTGCCCAAGGTCCCATGCGGAATGAGGGGCAGACTTGGATGAAATGTGAACCCCAACCTGAGGGACCAAGTGCCTTTCCCCTCTCTAAACGAAGAAGCAGGATTCATGACCTCCATCAGGAACCCAGTGAAGTGAGTCCACAGGCTTACCAAAAAGACCTGTAGGAAGGGCCTGCTGTTAAGAACCTTGGAAGTAAGAGACTAATGCTCTTGGAAAAAAGAAGTGTTGACTTGCCTAGGTTCACCCAAAGCAAAAGTAGGAAAAAGCCAAAAGTTGAACTCAGGCTCTGTTATATTGTTCTTTCTCTGAACCCTGTTTAGAAAATGGAGGCACTGATATTTTTACCATCAGCACAAAGGCAAGATATACGGCAAGTGTTCTGTAGACCTTAAAACATCAGAGAAGTCAAAATGAGGAAAACTAGGTGTACAAAATACTGGGCGTCCCCAAAATCTTAGTGCACTTTTAAGCTATTAAAGCTTTTAATAGATTAAACAGTTCTGATAGGATCTACTTTCATTCATCCATCCTATTCAGGAAAACAAAAAGTTTCCCTAGTTCAGTGACATCGTTTGAACTGTTTACATGCTATTGTTGTTCGTCTTTTGTTCTCAAAGAGGAACGTGACATTAGGAAGGTGATACCATGACAGGTAAGCGAATTAGATTTAAGTGAGGGTTGGGCAAGCTTACCTGCCTCACCTTTTCCTCCAGAGCCATCTGGGTCTGGCGGCCAGGTCTAGATCAGGGTGACTGGAGATGGCTCTGGATGGAAGGTCTGTAATAGGTCTTAGTTCGAGGTAACACCCAGCCAATGACTAAGGCTAGCTACAAATAGAGGCAGAGAATGGCCTCTTTTAACCTAGTCACACACACAAAAAGGGAAGGGGGAGGGAAGATGGTCAGGGTTTCGGACCAAAACTGAAACAATTGCTATTTACGTTCACTCAGAGCCAATCAGGGCCTGAACAGCGGCCAAGTGGGGCTCGCCCTGCACTGTTGACCAATCAATGAGAAGCTGAGTGACTTGGGTTTAAGGCGGGGTCCTTAAGAAAGAAACCTAACTGGTAAACTCCAAATTACCTTAGGGTTCCAACAAAAACATTCTTTGGGCAGAGCACCTGCAGGTAAGGGATGGATAAGAGTGAGATACTCTATGTGGATAGAGGAAAGGGAAGGGAATGATGGAAAAAAAAAAAAAGAGGAAGGGAGGGAGGAAAGGAACTGTGTTCGCATGCTACATAAAAGGAGTGTAATTCTAGTAGTAAGAGTCCCGATTTCCAACTTGGGGCTTTCTCTAAAACTGCATAAGTTTCCTTATATCCTGTTCCAATGGACACACTGGCTGGACGAAGAACCCTTGCCCTGACCAACTTCCTTTCGCTCTGGTACCTTGGGTTCATTGCAGCGAGTTTCATCATCATCCACAGGCGGCCAGGCCACGGGGAGGGGATGGAGAAGCTCTAACATTTCCCTTAGTTGTAAGTGAAATATTCGGGGTGTGGTGGGGGAGGGGTAGAAAGGACAACCTGCAGTCCGTCAGGGGAATTCCCAGAACTGTGTGTCCATGACCTAAGTCCCTCAGTGGGTCTGAGGGCGATACCGGCTCACCTCGGGGCTGGAGAAGGAAGATGCTTGGTGAATCTTAGGGTGCTCTAGAAAGGCGTTTCTAGTACCAGCTGATTTTGTTATCTATGATATTTACACTGTCCTATTTATTATGAGCCCAACTGAAATTGAGTCCACTGGAGGTTCCCCGGACAAGGTCTTTTCAGCGCTGCTGAAAGAGGGGAGGGATCAGGGAGGCACTTTGCCCACGAGACCCGAGAACCCCCAATCCAGTGACCCCCGACCCTCACTCTAACCATCTGCCCCTAAGTCCCCCAGAGGCGAGCTCTGGGTCTCCCACGACCCCTTCCAGGCTCCCCTGAGAGGAGGGGCGGCAGCGCCCGAGCCTGGCCCAGGCCTGGGCCGCGGGGCTGGAGCTGAGTGGCATTAGGAGCCCCCAGATCGGGGAGTCCCCAGAATCTCAATGCAGCTCGAGGCTACTGACCCCACAAGGCTGAGAAGCACCATGGCGCTGGCAGGGCTCGCCCCCCTCACGCCAGAGCGCTACCTGACAGACCACCCCCCACTCCGGCCACTTACTCTCTGGGGGGCTCCCTGGGCCGGCGACCACCGCTGCCTGGGTCTCAGTCTCCCGATCTGTAAAATGGGAGGGGTGTCAGACCCCGCTCCTGGGCTCCTGGCCCCCTGCCTCAGTTTCCCCCTCTCCCTCCCGGGCGCTGGTCCGGCCCCGCATATAGCACGGAGGAAACTGAGGCCGGGGCCGGGCGCCCGCGCGGGGACAAAGGGGACAAAGAGGCCGCTCTCACCTGCTGCTGCGCGGCGCTCCCCGCCGGGCCCTCCGGCGCCTCCATGGCCGCCCCGGCTCCGGCTCCGCGCCCGTGCTCCGCACTGGCCCTCCCTGCCTCGGTCCGCTCGGTTCGCCTGCCCCGGCTCCGGTCCATCCGCGTTCCCCGCCACCAGCTGACCCTCCGAATGCGATTTGAAAATCCCGCCCCCTGGCTCCGGGCCGGCCACTGCGAGGGGGCGGGGCGAGGCGTCCAACCGCTGGGCCGTACTAAGTCAGGAGGGGGGGCGTGGGCGGTTCTGCGCGTGCGCAGCCCCGGGGAGGCGGGGCTGAATGGAGCGAGCCGTTCTCTGGGATCCCGTGGAGCCAAGGATGGGGCGGGGCTGAGGCTGCGGGGAGGCGGGGCCCTATGGACCGCTCCTCCCCACTGGAGAATGTATCAGCCCTTTGCACCTGCCCCAGCCTGGAATTTAAACAGGTTTCGGTGCTCCACCCCTTCCCGGGAGCCCAGGCTTCCCACCCGCGCTCTCCTTACACTTGCACGCCTCACAGTCAGAGGCAGGACGAGAGTTACTATGTCATTGTTAAAGATAAGGAAGCTGAGAAGAAGGGACTCACCCCGTGAGTGCCACAGCCGGGACCTAAGTGCGGTTTCCGACCCCAAAGTTCTTTTCCACTCTGCCTGGCGGACTCACCACGGCGGCATGGAACCTTCGGGATAACTAATCTTCGAGGGGACCTGCGGGATCGTCTGCCCATGATTACAGCCCTGCCGCACGCGGACCATTCCCCTCCCCCAACGCCTCAGACAAATAACCAGGCCCAGGCTCCCCTGGCGTACTGCGGAGACACATTCCCTTGTCACAAAAAGTTCTAGCACTGATGTTCCTCCGCCACACCTTAGGACTTCCAGATCTTTCCTCCCAACAACTGAGTAGTGGGCAGCGCCCTTGTTGCAAGCGCCTGGTGCTGTCCCAGGTGCTGGGGATACAAATGAAACAAAACAAACATAAAAACAAACCTGCCCGCTCTCACAAAGCCCGCGTTCTCCCCAGGAAAGAGCACGCACATATTACAGTACATAGGGACGGTAATTCAGGTGCGAGCAGGGCCATTAGGAGCTTGGGAGATGAAGAAATGTTTCCCGTAGGAGGCGGCTCCTGCCCTGAGCCTCAAAGGCAGCTAGAGGCAAAGGGGAGCCCGGAGCACGACCTCTGCAGAGACGCTCAGAGGATGATGATGATGTCAATGTCAGGAAGGCTAATGACTGCACTGACAAGTGAGTGAAATTGAACACTGGGAAACAGATCTGGATGTGGATTGCGGCCGGGCTGCGGAAGGTTTTCGTTGCCAAATGGAAGAGTTTATGTTGGATCCTAGAGGGAACCAAAAGTCACCGGAGCTTGGAGAGTGAGGATGTGGGTCCCTGCTTACCTTACAGGGACTGTGCAAGGATCACATGAGATGAAGGGTAGACCACTTTGCAAACCATGCTCCGGGCGCTGCAGCCTGAATCTGGATCCGAATCCTGTCTCAGTCAGTTAGTAGCTCTGTGACCTCTCTGGGTCTCTCTCCTTAGCTACCAAGTCTCTGTGGCAACATTTAGGGGGAAGAGTAGGTGAAAAATAGCAAAAAGTCCATTTCTTTTTCTGTGTGTCACTCTTACACATTCACTAATGGAGGTCCATCGAAGGTTCTTTGGACCTTATGGCTATCCCTCGGTTAGCTCTCTCACTTGCCACAGCCATACACACACATCCATATATTTATGCGTTTTTCATTCACAATTCTTTGGTGGTATCCATTGTCTAGGTTCCAGTCTCAGCTCTGCCACTTACTGGCTGAGTGACCTTGGGAGGGAAATCACTTTTGTTCTCTGAGCCTTGGTTTCTACATCTGCAAAATGAGTCAGTTGAGCTATTTGCCCTTGTAATTCTAAAGCTAGACATTCTTCTTCTTCTCCTATGGTCCAGCCAATAAGCCTACTTGTGCCTCTGCGTAAGTTATCTCCTACATATATGATTTTTAAAACACAAAGTAGGTTTCAAATAAATGAGTAGCTTCTAGATAGAACAGAAACAGCTGGGGAATCCAGGAGAAGTCTTGTAGGAAGCAGCTTTTAAGCTAAACTTTTATGAGAACTACAATTTTTAATGGGCAAAATACTATGGACATGGATGACAATCAATCAATAAGTATTAATTAACTTCTAGTAAGTGCTGGAGAAACAAAAAGAGATAAAAGACAGCCCTCATGGAGTTTGCAATCTAATTAAGGAAGACTATACACAATAAAAAGGAAGGGGAGTACCCAGCAGGGTGGGAAATGAGGAAATACAATCCTGTTCCTGGTTCAAATGAAAGCAGCTCCACCTTCCAATCAGAGCCCAAAGTTCTGATGAGGTAAAAGTAAAAGATGATGGATTTTACAGGATGATGAAATTTCAAGGATGATGTTATTAGGGACATGATGGCGAAAGAAAAGTCCAGAAAGGGTGCAGTTAGGTGGAAAATAGGAAGCCTTCACCGGGAGGAGCTGTAAATGTGCAACAGAGAAGTTTGTATTTTATTTCAGACATAATAAGGAAGCGTAGAATCCTCTCCATTAAAGGAATGACAAAATGCTAGTAGCCTCACGTTAATTGTTTACTTTCACGGTTGCAAAACTTTCCACATGTAATATCTCACTCTCCCCACAACAGCAGTATGAGATAGGTGCTACTATTATCTCCATTTTTCAGATGGGGAAACTCAGGCAGACAGGGAGATAAATCAATTTGCTAAAAATCATACAACTAGTATCAGAGGCAGATTCAAACCCAGGTGTTTTTAGCTTTAAATCTGGAAATTAATTCATTACATCACTTGGCTGTCAAACCATGACATAAAAATGTGAATTCGGCACCTGTGTGACATCCGTGAGCTTGTTTTTTCATTTAATACTTTTGAAGGGAAAATGTTATGAGCATCGACATTTCACCTCAGAAGTCCTGTTCTCACTGGATTCTGCAGAAGACAGCTTGAAAGCTGATGCACAGCTGATTTGGGGATGCTCAGGTCCCCTGCCTAAAGCCACATCAAAGGTTTGGAACTGGGAGCAATAAGAAGTGGGTTCAATTCCCCTCTTTGCCCCTTGCAACATGTATGACTTTGGCAAGTTACCTGAGGTCTTTGTGACTTAGTTTCCTGCTTTGTAAAATGTGGTCTTAGATCGGACAAGTTTCATCTGAGGTTTCTTCAAGCTTTAAATTTATTTTTCTCCCCTGGAGTTCCAGTATGTTGACTTCTTTCCCAGGTCCCTCCCATTTGCTCTTAGCTGTTTCAATCACTCCTCATCTTATAGTCTTCTTTCTTCTTATCATAACACATGGAAACAAGCCAGAGGTTAAAGATTTCACCTAGAATCCTTTGATGATTTGAGCAATTCACCTCTTTAGCAAGATCTTTTTCTATATGCACATACAACACCCAGAAAGTGGGTGGGACTTGTGGCCTTTTTTTTTTTTTTTTTTTTTTTTTTTAAACCTTGCAACCCCTTGAGAAATAAAGCTTGGGCATCTCTTCCTCTCTCTTTTTCTCAATTTATATCTCTATCTCTGATGCTTTTGCTGAGACTTCCTCCTCTTTCTTCCCTACTCCCATTTTCTCTGTCTTCTGGCTGCTCTCTCTGTCTTTCTCTCTCCCTCTTCCGTTTCCTGCGCCTTCTTTTTAATTTTCTTTTTTCTAAACAAGGAAGGCTTATCATAAAACAGAATTTTATCACTAGAAGGGACATCATTGACCACCTAGTCTCATCCATGGGTACACCATAATCCCCTCCACAATATTGTCAAGTGGTTATTTAACTTTTTTCTTGAAAACATCCAGTGAAGGGGAAATTGTTACTATCCATAGCAGTCCACTCCATTCTTTTCTTTCTTTCCTTCTTTCTCTTTCCTTCTTTCCTTCTCTCTCTCTCTCTCTTTCTTTCTTTCCTTTTTATCTTTCTTTCTCTCTGTCTCTTTCTTTCTCTCTCCCTTCCTTCCTTTCTTCCTTCCTTCCTTTTTTCCTTTCTCTCCTCTCTCTCTTTCTCTTTATTTCTCTCTCTTTGTTTCTTTCTCTCTCTTCCTTCCTTCCTTTCTTTCTCTCTTTCTTTGTTTTTTTCTTTCTCTCTTTTCTTCCCTTCCTTCCTTTCTCTCTCTCTCTTTCTTTTCTTTTCTTTTTATCTTTCTTTCTCTCTTTGTCTCTTTCTTTCTCTCTCCCTTCCTTTCTTCCTTTCTCTCCTCTCTCTCTCTTTATTTCTCTCTTTCTTTCTTTGTTTCTTTCTCTCCCTTCCTTCCTTTCTTTCTCTCTTCTCTCTCTCTCTTTGTTTCTTTGTTTTTTCTTTCTCTCTTCTCTTCCTTCCTTCCTTCCTTCCTTCCTTCCTTCCTTCCTTCCTTCCTTTCTTTCTCTTTCTTTCTTTCTTTCTTTCTTTCTTTCTTTCTTCTTTCTTTCTTTCTTTCTTTCTTTCTTTCTTTCTTTCTTTCTTTCTTTCTTTCTTTCTTTCTTTCTTTCTTTCTTTCTTCTTTCTTTCTTTCTTTCTTTCTTTCTTTCTTTCTTTCTTTCTTTCTTTCTTCTTTCTTTCTTTCTTTCTTTCTTTCTTTCTTTCTTTCTTCTTTCTTTCTTTCTTTCTTTCTTTTCTTTCTTTCTTTCTTTCTTTCTTTCTCTTTCTTTCTTTCTTTCTTTCTTTCTTTCTTCCTTCCTTTCTTTCCTTCTTCCTTTCTTTCTTTCTTTTCTTTCTTTCTTTCTTTCTTTCTTCTTTCTTTCTTTCTTTCTTTCTTTCTTTCTTTCTTTCTTTCTTTCTTTCTTTCTTTCTTTCTTTCTTTCTTTCTTTCTTTCTTTCTTTCTTTCTTTCTTTCTTTCTTTTCTTTCTTTCTTTCTTTCTTTCTTTCTTTCTTTCTTGTAAACATTAAATGTCTGAGGCAATGTTCACAACGCAATGTTGTGAGCCACACTCAGTTCCCACAGTTCTCTCTCTGGGTGTAGATAGCTCTCTTCATCACAAGATCATTGGAACTGGCCTGAATCATCTCATTGTTGAAGAGGACCACATCCATCAGAATTGATCATCATGTAGTATTGTTGTTGTTATGTATAATGATCTCCTGGTTCTGCTCATTTCACTCAGCATCAGTTCATGTAGATCTCTCCAGGGCTCTCTAAACTCATCTTCTTGGTCATTTCTTACAAAGCAATAATATTATATAACATAACCTTTCTGCAATTGATGGACATCCACTCAGTTTCCAGTTTCTAGCCATTACAAAAAGGGCTGCCACAGACATTTTTGCACATGTGGGTCCCTTTCCCTCCTTTAATATCTCTTTGGTATATAAACCCAGTCTAACATTGCTGTTTCTAAGGGTATGCACAATTTGATGGCCCTTTGGGAATAGTTCCAAATTGCTCTCCAGAATGGTTAAATCTGTTCACAATTCCACCAACAATGTATCAGTGTCCCACTTTTCCCATATCCCTTCCAACATTCATCATTATATTTTCCTGTCATCTTAGCAATCTGACAGGTGTGTAGTAGTACCTAATTTTTAAAAGAGGATAGACCTCTGGGTCTGAAGTCAGGAAGACTTATTTCCCTCAGTTCAAAGCTTTTCTTGGATACTTAATTAGCTAAGTGACACTGGGCAAATCACTTAACTCTATTTGTCTTAGCTTCCAAATGCCCCAAATGGGTTCAGGAACAGTCAGAGAGCACTGAATAACAACATCAATTTTTTTTTATTTATTGTTTAAATGTTTATTTAATTTATTTATAATAAATACAATTTACTTATTTAAAATTAAATCAATAAATTAAATATTAATAAATATTTAAAATAAAAATATTAAAAAATAAAAAATAGCTTTTTATTTTCAAAAAATGTGCAAAGACAGATTTCAACATTCACCCCTGCAAAAAATTGTGCTCCAAACTCTACTCTCCTCTCCCTTCTCCCCTAGACAGCAAACAATCCGATATATGTTAAACATGTACAATTTTTCTATATGTATTTCCATTTACCATGCTGCACAAGAAAAATCAGATCAAAAAAGGGGAAAAACTAAGAATGAAAATAAAAAGTAAACAACAACATCAAAAAAGGTGAAAATATTGTGTTGTGATCCACAATACCAATTTTAAAGAGGTTTTTCCTTTATATCAAAACTACATAAGTTACTTGACAACTTTCCATTGTTTCTTCCCTCTGGGACAAGCAGGACAAATTTGATCTTTCTCCAAATTACCTTTTAAAACTTGGTAATAGCTATTATGTGTTCAGGTGTTGCTCAATGACTCTTCAAAGGTTCATTTAGGTTTTCTTGGTAAAGATGCTGCCCTTAGATATAATGTGCCTGTTTTTATTTTAGACTAAATGCCTCCAATTTGTTCAATCAGTTCTCATATAGAATATATGATTGTTTTACTCTTTGTATTTGTACAAATCTTTTCGACCTCCTCTTCCCAAGAGTCTAGCACAGTGGCTGCTAAAGAGCATGTGCTAATAAATATTTACGGATTGAATAACTGAATTATAAATTCAGATCCATCAATAACTCCATAAAAGCAAAGAGATCTATTGCCTAAAAAATTCATCAGAATAGTTGGGCTAAAGCACCATGTGAAGAAATAAAGATAATAATGATGATGATACTAAGTTTTGCAAAGTAGTTTACATATATTATTTCACAAGATCCTGGTAGCTAAGTGCTATTATTATCACAATTTTACAGGTGAGGAAATTGAGGCAGACAGGGATTACAAGGCCACATAGCTTGTAAGCATCTGAGGCAGAATTTGAATTCAGGTTTTCCTGACTCTAAGACCAGGGTTTTATCTATTGTTTCACCTAGGTGCAATTGTCATTCTTATTAAATGGACCTATTAACTCCACAAGTTTGTGAGAAAAGGGCCTCAGAAGCCTTCAAGTAGTACAATAATGTAAGTTATTAATGATTGGGAGGAGGAATCCATTTCTGTCTCAGTTACCTGGGATAGCACTACAGTGTTGTAGTATTTATTCTTCTCCTACATTTAAAACATATAATCATCCTCTGAAGTTGATGCAGAATCCAGCGGGGGCCAGCCTGCTAAATAAATCTTTCCCTAAAGAAAAGAATCATTCTGGCTTCTTTTCTCCCTTTATTCTATATCCTTTCCTTTTCCCAGAAGGAAGACAAGAGGAAAAAGAAAAAAAAAATTATCCATTCCCAAGACTTTTGATTGTTAGTATTTGTGAGAGTATGTGCCTCATCAGCAATGAATAATTATGAAAATTTAAATCATTCAACTTAGATCTATATAGAATGTCTCCAGAAACCAGTAAAGCAAGGGATATATCCCTGATCACTTTGATTACACACACACACACACACACACACACACACACACACACACACACACAGAGTTTAAAAAGTGCATTAATTGCAAAGAGTGTAACCAATGTGGAAGATTCATAATAGTCAATTTGCATCTTAAAAAGTTGCTGAATGATAAATGTGGAAATATTTTTAGAAGAATTTCAGATATTTAACTTATATTGGATTATTTGCTGAATAAGAGGGAGTGAAGGTCAAGGTAGGGAGGAAAATTTGGAACACAAGATTTTGCAAGTATTGCAAACTATGCATGTATTTTGACAAATAAAAAAACTTATTATTTAATAAGAAAGAAAAGAAAAAAGAAAAAGTTGCTGAAATCTCTGGGGCTCAGGTTTAGAACCTTAAAAAGGGTTTTAGAGATTAGGTTTGAAATATAATTACTTTGAATAGGAAGCTGTACCTGGAAGCCGGGAGGCAGATATATATCAAGGCCAGGATTTTTAATCTAGTGATTAGAGATTCTAAAGGAGTCTCTGAATAGATTTCAATGGGTCCATGATGTTTAAAAAATGCATTTTTGTTTTCACTAACCTTGAAGAGAAATGTTGCATTTCCTTCAATTATTTAAAAACATTGTTCTGAGAGAGGGTCAATGGATTTCCTTAGATAGCAAAGATATCCAGGATAACAAAAAAAAAAAAAAAAAAAAGTTAAGGATCTCTGATCTAGGAGAGTGATATGCTTAAGATTTTCTCTTAAACTGACATGTCAAGGTCATACTAGCTACATGGGAGAACTCTTGATAGCATCCTTTTGGCCAGATTAGCCATAGGCTGGATTGGTAGAATGGTTTAAGGGTTACAACTTACTTTACAGGTGTCCTCTCTTTTGAAAGTTATAATTCACTGTGGCCAAAGAATAACTGCAAATCATTATTGAACACAAAATAGGTAATTTTTATTATATTAAGTTAAACATTTTTTTACAAACAAAACTAATGCAGACAAGATTAGAAGGGAAACAATAAATTGGGAAAACATTTTTACATTCAAAGGTTCTAATAAAGGCCTCATTTCTAAAATATATAGAGAATTGACTTAAATTTATAAGAATATAAGCCATTCTCCAATTAATAAATGGTTAAAGGGATATAAACAGACAATTTTCAGATGAAATTAAAACCATTTATAGTCCTATGAATCACTATTGATCAGAGAAATGAAAATTAAGACAACTCTGAGATACTACCAAACACTTCTCAGCTTGGCTAAGATGACAGGAAAAGATAAGGATGAATGTCAAATGTGGGAAAACTGGGACACTGATACATTGTTGGTGGAATTGTGAATACATCCAGCCATTCTGGAGAGCAATTTGGAAATATGCTCAAAAAGTTATCCAACTGTGCATACCCTTTGACCCAGCAGTGCTACTCCTGGGCTTATATCCCAAAGAAATACTAAAGAGGGGAAAGGGACCTGTATGTGCCAAAATGTTTGTGGCAGCCCTTTTTTGCATTGGCAAGGAACTGGAAACTGATTGGATGCCCATCACTTGGAGAATGGCTGAATAAATTGTGGTATATGAATGTAATGGAATGTTATTGTTCTGTAAGAATTGACCAATAGGACGATGTAAGAAAGGCCTGGAGAGATTGACAGGAACTGATGCTGAGTGAAATGAGCAGAACCAGGAGAACATTGTAAGTGGCAACAACAAAATTATATGATGATCAATTCTGATGAATGTGGCTCTCTTCAACAATGAGATATTCAAACCAGTTCCAATAGAGGGCCAGAACTATGGAGAAGTATACTTGAAACAAGGTATTGATGAGATGATGGTTCTCTAGTTTACATATTCTTAGTACTTAGCATGGTGATGGAATGGTTCTCTAGTTCACATATAATCAGTGCGCTGTAATGATGTAATTGTATTAGGGTATTTAAGGACTGGGAGGACTGGAAATGAGACATTCCATCTTTGACCATCGTCCTGGTGGCTCTCCTGCCTCCTGCACTAAGATCAAGGCTGGCCCCCAGATCTCCAGAAAGTTAGCCTGAACATTACAAGTTCCAATGATCTTGTGATGAAGAGAGCCATCTACGCCCTGAGAGAGAACTGGGGGAACTGAGTGTGGATCACACCATGGTATTTTCACTCTTTTTGTTATTTGCTTGCATTTTATTTTCTTTCTCATTTTTTCCTTTTCAATTTGATTTTTCTTGCCCACAAGATAGTTGTATAACTATGTATACATATATTGGATTTAACATATATTTTTACCATGTTTAACAAATATTGGATTACTTACTATCTAGGGAAGGAGGTGGGGGAAGGGAGGAGAAATTGGAACCCAAGGTTTTGCAAGGGTTAATGTTGAAAAATTATCTATGCTTGTCTTTTGAAAATTAAAATGCTTTAATAAAAATTTAGAAAAGAGAGTCATAATTCAGTGCATATAGATACTACTAGTATGTTATCTCCTCTTTATGGAAGAGAAAACTGAGGCTTACATAGATACTTTGTAAACCTTCCTTGGGGCAATCAAGTGGTGCAATGGTTAGAGTGCCAGTGGATAAAATATAATATTTCCAAGCCTTTGGAAGCTTCCAGTGAGGGAGAAACTGTTGCTATTCAGAGCAATCCATTTTATTTTTCATTATTTCTAATTTTAAAGGGAGCAGCTCCGTGGCGCCATATTGGGTAGAGTGCTGATCTTTAAGTCAGGAAGACTTATCTTCATGAGTTCAAAGCTGGCCTCAGACACTAGCTGAGTGACTCTGGGAAAGTCACTTTAACCCTATCTGCCTCAATTTCTTCACCCATAAAATGAGCTGGAGAAGAAAATGACAGCCATTTCTGTCAAGAAAATCCCAAATGGGATCATGAAGAGTTGGACGCCATTGAATAAGATTGAAGAAGAACAACAACAACAGCTCAGAGGTTACATTGAAGAGTGCTGGATTTGAAGCCAGAGGGCAGAAGTTCCAGTGTGACCAACTCTTACTATGGAAGTTTTATCTATGCTCCTCTGGGCTTGGAAACTCAATTCTCCCCTGACCTACAGATCAGCATTCATTGTACTGAGCCTTTGGGTAAGCTATTCAGTTTTTCAGCTTAGCATTGAGAGTCCTTCCTGGGGAGGCTCCTGCCTGCCTGTCCAGACTTATTTCCCATGATTCTTCTAAAACCACTCTTCATTCAAGACAAACTGACCCACTTGAGTTGTGCTGTACTGGGTGCCTGAATTTCCATCTCCTCCTCTCTTTAGAGGTTGTTACCCATCCCTGGAGAAAACCCTCTCCTCATACCTCCCTTTAAAGGCTTCGCTTTCCTTCCAGCTCTGCTCCCAGGGCTCCTTCTGCCAAAGCTTCCCCTGATGCCCTTCTCTCCTCCCAGCCTTGAATTAGCTTGCATATACTTGTGTCTGCCAGTGCTCTGTTTGTCCCATAGGGCACGATTTCCTGAGGGGCAGAGATGTCATTGACACTGTGTGTGCTTTCCCAGAACTTAGCTCAGTGCTGTGCACATGGGAGTGTACATCAGAAGAAATGTGGGCTGGGGGCATCTGGCCCCAGACCCCATTGCAATGGTCAGGAAATAAGACCTTAGGAGGTTAGATAGTTTCCCCAAAGTGGTAAGGGGCAAGGCTGGAATTAAAAACATGTCATGTGACTCTAAAACTAGCACTCTTACCTGTGGGTCTTACCATAGTGCTGGCTTGACTGAATTAAACTGTCTGGGCTTCAACTTGCCCATTTCTAAAATGACTGGGTTAGAATAACTTGCCTCTAAGTTCCCTCAAGTTCTTAATCTCATCCTAAGATCCTATGAATATTTTCTTCTTGGAAATATGGTTTTATCTACATGATCTCTCTCTCTCTTCTCTCTCTTCTCTCTCTCTTTTTCTCTCTCTTCTCTCTCTGTCTCTGTCTGTGTGTCTTTCTCTGTCTCTATCTCTGTGTCTCTCTCTTTCTGTCTGTCTCTCTGTATCTGTCTCTGTCTCTCTATCTCTCTCTGTTTCTGTCTTTCTCTCTGTCTGTCTCTCTCCCCAAACTAGATCCTAGTTGACAATTACCTGGTCAAAAAAGCTATATTACCTTGTGGCCAGCCTGGAGATGGTCTTTAGTATAGTCTAAGGTTAAACTGTACTCAAAATAGTTCCAGTTTAGTAAGACTTGCCAAATCTTGCCATCCATGGGCATAACCTTTGAGTTGCCAAAGGTCATTGCCATGTTACAAGAGGACTTTGGGAAAAGTCCTATCTGTAAATCTGTTTTTAAGTCATTGTAAAAACTCTTTCGAAGAAAACAAATTCTAGTTTAACTCAAAGCTCGTGCTAAATCACTTAATAGTAATCTCTTAATCAATACTTATAGATGTGACTTTTGATGATATAAGGGGAGGTGGGGGTTAAATTGAATTAGGGAGAAGCTGGTTATACAGGCAGAAAGCTTCAATGTTCCAGAAAGACTTGTGTAGACTTCAGCAAGTTTACAGGATGGCAGAGAAAAAAAAAATCTGGGGTCTGAGTCAGGATGGGGGTGGGGAGGCAAGTCCTAGAGTCTGGCCAATAACCATTCCCTACCTGGGGTCCCAGTTGTTGGAAATGCCTCATAAAATCTGAAATAATAAATGTTTTTTGGTGATATCAGCAGTAGCCTCTCTAGTGAACTCCAGTTGATTTGGTTTCCTGTATCTAATCTTGTCCACCAGACCCTGGGGAAATTATGGTGAGTCTACAAATAGAATCATATAACAATTAAATGAAAAGCTGAATATATTTAGCTTGTCAAAGCAATGATATATTATTCTATCTCACATGTTCACTTAGAGAATTGAGAGGGAGTATGGTACAGTGAATGGAGGGCTGGATTTGGAAATCCTGGGTTTGAATTCTTCCTTGTAACAGAATAAATCTTTTGATCTCTCTTGGTCTCAGTTTCCTTATCTGGCAAATGGCCCTAACCAAACCTACGTTATTGACTTCACAAAGTAGCTCAAGTGTCTGCCAACCTTAAACTTAAGTCACTTTACATAAGTGTGATTTCTACTTCCTGGACCAGATATCTACCTTGTAAAGAATGAATAATGACATCTTTCTATTGGAACATCCCTCAGAATTATCTTTCAGCCTGTCTAAAGATGAAAATAGGGAAACAGTTACAGTCCTTGTCAAAGTGGGCTGGCGTCTTGAATAATATCTGCCTGGCTGTTTGACAACTCTCTATTTCTCAGAGAAGAGGAGACAAATGACAGTTGAAACTCTGTGTCAGCCGGTGCAGAGTAGCATCAGAGCACAACACAGAGAAGAAGGTTGTTTCTGGTGTCATCATCTGCTGCAATCTAGATGGCAAGATTAGGGGACAGGGAGGCTGTCTTAATTTGTCCTCTGAAGTTCTCTGTTCAGCAGAACCATCTCAGTAATGACGGTAATGACTGATGGATGATGGCGATTGAAATTCTGAGCTTCCATCCTCTCTGCAAACTGTTTGAATTGATTCCACGTTTCTTACCTTTTCTAGTTTACAATAGTCTCCCTGCCTCAAGTCACTTGAACCCATCCTTCACATAGCTGTTAAAATGAAGGTCCTTTGGCTCTTTTCAACAATGATACGATTCAAGGTAATTCCAATAAATCTGTAATGAAAAGAGCCATCCACATCTAGAGACAGAACTATGGAGACTGAAGGTGGATCAAAGCTTAGTACTTTCACCTTTTTATTGTTGTTGTTGACTTGCTTTTTTCCCTTTTTCATGTCTTTTTTCCCTTTCGATATAATTTTTCTTGCATAATATGATAAATATGGAAATATGTGTAGATAATATCCCAGTCACTAATACAGGTAGACAATTGTGACTTATCAACCAGGAGAAGTAGTAGCATCAGGTTTATTGATATAGAATCCTAATAAGCAATCTGGTGATAGTTGCCCAAAAGTGACTCTGGCTAGTCTTACTCCACTCCCCCAATGGTCTTCAAACTTTTTAAATAGGGGGCTAGTTCACTGTCCCTCAGACTGTGGGAGAGCCGGACTATAGTAAAAACAAAACCTCACACTCTGTCTCCGCTGCCATAACCCAGTGGGCCTCATAAATGTCCTCAGTGGGCCACATCTGGCCCCCGGGCTGTAGTTTGAGAATCCCTGCCCTAGTCCCCCCTACAATTCTCTGTATACACCAAATGATTGGGCCAGCACAGAATAGTGGGAAAGTGTAATGTTCTTGAATTGTGAGGGTCCCGTCGTCTGCTCAATTATAATCCTTCTCTGGGAGTAGTTCTGTAAAATCTTTTCCTCTGTGTGCAGGTTTCTTGGGAGCTCTGAATCTCCTCCAGCCTTTCTCAAATCAGACTGGTCTCCTTTCAGCCTGCCTGGCGTCAAAACTATCCCAGAGTTGATTCTCTCAGACCCAATGCTGCCCTTCTTTTATCCTCCCAGAGAATGGGCTTGGGATAACGCAAGGGCTTCTGGGAAACATTACTTCAACCAATGAACTTGCTCCTCTTAGAATTCCTAAGGTGTAAACTCCCTTTAAAGGCCAGAACCAAAGGTCAGAGCCAGAGAACTGTCAAGTCAACCTGAGTTCTCACCTTGTCATTGTCCAGACAACCTGAGTTCTCACCTTGTTAGTGTCCAGACAACCTGAGTTCTCACTTTGTAATCCTAACAGGAAAGGACCATTTTCCAAACATATTCTAATAGAGTATCATCCAATCGGTAATTAGGCTTGAGTGCTCAGTTGTCCGACTTCAGTGCATTAACTCAAGAGTTTCAGCCCTTTACAGAAATATGTTTAGAAGAATTGTACATGTTTAACCTATATTGGATTGCTTGTTGTCTAGGAAAGGAGGGAAAAGAAAGGAGTGAGAAAAAATTTGGAACACAAGGTTTTGCAAGAGTGAATGTTGAAAACTATCTTTTCATGTGGGAAAATAAAAATCTGTTATTTAAAAAAAAAGACAAAGAATAACAACACCAACAAAATCATCAAAAACCAAAACGAAGGTCCATATGACTGCGTTGTTACTCATCATGTTCTGATGACTCCCTATTACTTTTGGGACCAAATACAAATTGTTCTGTTTGTCATGACCCTTCATAACCCTACTTTGCCTTTCCATCCTTCCCACATGCTATAGTTCAGCTAAATTGACTTCCCTTTAGCTCTTACCATCATTACTTTCCCTCAAGACAGTTTGAGCACTACCTTCTTCACAAAATCTTTTTTTAATGCCCTACTCGGTGCATCTCCCTGCTATCACATTTGGGTTAAAATTTTTTGATGTGGATTCATTCTGTTAGACTAAGATTAATATCCATCTGCAAGGGACCTAGAGGTCATTTAGTCCATCTCCCTTCAGATGAGGAAAATGAGACCCAGAGAGGTCAAAATGACCTATTTGTTGGTGAGCCACTTCAAGATTCTCTGATTCTGTATCTAGCTCACTAAACACTACACAGAACTGCCTCTTGAAGTAAGATAAGATTTTTATTGTCTTTTTATTATTTATTTTAATTTATTAATTTTATCTGATTATTATCAGATTTAATTACTATCCAATAAAAATAACTTTCTAACCTGGCTTTATAATATTTTAACATGATTATATTTTACTTATTTTATTTTATTTAATGTTATTATATTTTATTTAATATTTTAATTAATGGATGTGAATTGGCTGGTAATATCTTAATTATCCTCATTTTTCTATAATTTTTAAATGGCTATTCACAGTATTGGGAAAGACTTTCCTAAGGCCCATTATTATCCAGATGTTTGCCCATTATTTTCATAGATTTAATGACAGAATGACATAGACTATGCAATAGTGTTCAAAAAACTCTTGCAGAGGTTGGCTTTTTTCCCCTCCCATCTGTAAAGCCAGGAATGCTGTTTGGGAAGCATAGATAGCAAAAAAGGAAAAAAAGATGGGGTTATTCCAGGCAGGCAGGCCTGCTGTGATTTTTGTCTTTTTGTCTACCCTGCACAATCATCAGGATTTATATGAGATCCATAAATCAAGGAGGAACCCTGTGGTTGTGATAATGGCAATGTCCTTTAAATAAGATGCTACCCTTACTAACCCCATGACAGCACTGTTGCACAGATATACTGACTTTGCAACAAACATACTCACTCATTGATTGAAAAGGAAAATTTCCCCTCGCAACAGCAGCATTTTGTCTCTTCAAGGAAGACAATGAAATCCAGCAATGATGCTCAATTGTCAGCTTTAGAGTGGTAAATTAATTTCCAGTCTTTGGAAAGGTGGGGGGAAAGTATAAGCCCATCAGGAGAATTTCAGCAGCTGAACAAACATTTGGAACCCCATTTCTGAAGTCACTCTCTTAAATGGACCCTTAATTCACAGGTTGAAGTCTCTGTGAGGTCCAGCTGACTACTTTTACTCTTGGGATTCTATGGGTAAACAGAGGGACTGTGGATTCCAGCATTTGAGTCCCAATTTGTATGCTCCCATTGTCAATGAACCAATTAGTTTTTACAAAAGGACTTTAAGGAAGCTGTAGAGCAACAACAGTAGTTAGAGAAGTACATCCCTGCTCCCTATACCATGATACACTTTCCCCTTGCCCATCCTGTGCCCCTGGGGAGAATGGACACAAACTTTAATCTAAAAATGGTAAGGCATGTGTTAAAGGACCATCTCCTAATTCTTGGCCTTTAAAATCTTTTTCTCCCCTTTTAGTACCTTTATGAAACTTCCCTTAGGTATAGCTCTATGTTCTCCACAATGATTAGTTCTCTTTTGAGTTCACAGATAGCATTTCTCTCTATCATGAGAAATCTCACTCCCTGAGAGTGTTATTTTCCTCAGTTAACTGTTTTTTCAGTATTCACCTGTAGATACTTCCTCTCTGGTTGGACATCTTTGTTATGGCAGCCACTTCTATTTTTTTTAATTTTTTAAATTAATTTTTATAATTATAACATTTTCTTTAACAGTACATATGCATAGGTAATTTTTTTTTTTTTTACAACATATCCCTTGTACTCCCTTCTGTTCTGAGTTTTTCCCCTCCTTCCCTCCACCCCCTCCCCTAGATGGCAGGCATTCCCATACATATCAAATATCTTATAGTATATCCTAGGGACAATATATATGTGCAGAACCGAATTTGTTGTTGCAAAGGAAGGATTGTATTCGCAAGGTAAGAATAATCTGGGGAGAGAAACAAAACAAAACAAAACAAAACAAAAACAATGCTCACAGTTTACATTCATTTCCCAGTGTTCCTTTTCTGGATGTAGCTGACTGTCCATCATTGATCAATTGGAATTGGATTAGCTCTTCTCTATGTTGAAGATTTCCACTTCCATCAGAATACATCCTCATACAGTATTGTTGTTGAAGTGTATAATGATCCCCTAGTTCTGGCAGCCACTTCTATTACTTCCAGTTATTAGTGGAACCTCTGCTAGGATCTGTGGGTCTCCTAAATTTGTCAGGTTTCTGGCATACTCTGACTTTACTTCTACCTAGAAAACTTTCATCATGACCCAATATCTTAATCCTAAGTCTGCTAGCTGGAACCATACTTATGAGAACTTCCACATGCTTGGATTGGACTAAAACCAGATGTAGACTATCTATTCATGCTTTGAATATTATTTCCCCACCTCTAATAGTCCAATGCAATTCAAATACACTTTTATTAGGAGTCTACTAGGTGTAAAGTATTCTGCAAAGTGCTGAGGATACAACAGTACAAAGATGAAAAAGTTTAATCTTCACAGATCTTATATCCTATTGGGTGCAAGCCATCTTGGTCCAGTGACAATATATAGATCAAGATGATGCGAGATAGTCCTGATATTACGATCCACTTCGAGAATGAAGGCCAAACAACATCCCATTGGATGATGTGATATGTAACCCAATAAGTAAATTACAAAGAAATGTAAAGTTTGGTTGTCCCTTCTACATTGTGATTTGGAAAATCTGCATCAAATTTGTTGACCCTCCCTTCATACAAAGAAGAAATATGGATTTTTAAAATTTTTCTTTATTATTTTATTTTTCTTCTTATGTTATTTACAATACTTTATTATAAAATTTGTATCAAACATTTGGTGACATGCTCTGGGCCATTTGTTACCTGTGTGTCATCTGTGGCTTCCATAGAACTTCCCCCAAGTTTCCATTTAACTTTTTTTTTTCCCTGAGGCTGGGGTTAAGTGACCTGCCCAGGGTAACACAGCTAGGAAGTGTTAAGTGTCTGAGACCAGATTTGAACTCAGGTCCTCCTGAATTCAAGGCTGGTTTTCTATCCACTGCACCACCTAACTGTCCCCTCCATTTAACTTTGTATGGCAATCTGCAATCTTTTGAAACTGCAATAGGAAAAGTCATGATGTGGAAGGGGTAACCATAAAAAAAATATCAGAAACAGAAATGTGATCAACTGAGGTAGGAAAAATAAGGGGAATTCTCATCTAGAAGATGGCACTGAACTGGCCTTTAAAGGAGGCTAGGTAGTTTAAGGGGCAGCTAAGGGTGCTAGGCTTGGAGTCAGGAAGAAAGTTCAAATACAGTCTCAGATACTTATTAGCTGCATGACCCTGGGAAAGTCACTAAACCTTGTTCTCTTCAGCTTTCTCATCTATCAATTGAACTTGAGAAGAAAATGGCAAACAAATCACTCCAGTATCTTTGCCAAGAAAACCTCAAAAGGAGTCATGAAGAGTTTGCACAATGGAAAGGACTGAACACAAACGAAAAAGAGAACCCAAGGGGTAGAGGTGAGGAAAAAGGGAATTCTAGACATGTGAGACCACCTGAACAAAGGCAGGAGAAGGAATGCTTTGTATAAGGAATACCTCGAAGGTCGGTATGACTCGAAAGTGAGCTAGGGAGATAACTAAAAACTAACTGGCAAATTGAATGGAAGCTAGATGATGGAGTAGTTTAAAGATCAGTCTGAAAAGTTTAGATTGTATCTTATAGACAACAAGAGCCACTGAAGAGTTTTGATAGAAGTACAATCTATATTTTATGGAGATGACTTTGGTGACTTGGAAGAATTCAAGGATTGAAAGTGGGGAGACAAAGTCTGGAGACCAATTAAGAGGCAGCAGGGATAGTCCAGGGGTGAAATCCTGAGGGCCTGGGCTGATGTAGCTACTGTGTAGATGGAGATAAGGGAGCAGATATAAAACAGATGTTGAAATCCGAATCAAATATGGCAGTGAAAGAGAGGGAAGCATCAAGGATGAAGCAAACGTTAGAAATAAGAGAATAATTGCATCAGTAGAAATAGGAATTTGAAATGAATAATTGATCACTGCAGGCAGGCAGCCTAACTGATTTTTGTATTTTTATCTACCTTGCATATCTTCAGAGTATCACGCAAACCCCAAGAAATATTTCCCTTTTCCATCAAGATTAATGGGGTGTTCTAGATTTATTCCCAAAGTGCTTTCATGTTCTAAATATAGGATTTTCTGATCCTTCCAAATAGATGATGATGATGATTATATTAGCTGGCATTTCTATGTAGCTTGTTTGTATAGCACTTACAATGGGGGAATAGATCCTATTTTTATCCCCCTTTTACAAATGAGGAAACTGAGGTATAAATAAATTAAGTGACTTAGGGTCACATAGCTAGTAGGTTTCTGAGGCAAGATTTGAATCCAGGTCTTCTTGATTCCAGATTTTTTTGCCTTCTCTATTACTTAGCTACTTTGCTAATCTAATAGCAATTCTAAGATATTATATGTTCAATTAAACTAAAATAAATTATATTAAACTAAAATTCCATATGCTAAATCGTTACTAAGGGTCAACTGGAACAAATTTCTATGGATGCATAAAGACTGAATTAAGAGACAAATCAAAATTATCAAAATCCTTGAAAAAAATACCAGACACTAGGAAATAATTAGAATCACAGTCCATCAGCGGAGAGGGACTTCAAAGATCCAGTTGGCCAACTCCTTCATCATGCAGATGAGCCAAAGGGGACTTAGAAAGGGATAGGGGTGTCTCTGTGGTTTCACATGGAGCCCTTGGGGAGAGGATTTGAATTCAGGTCTTGAGATTTCAAAAGCAGCCCTTTGTACACTGACTCCCCCAAAATCAAATCAGATGCAAGTGCTCCATAACTGAATGTCTTATTTAGGATTCACATTTATCATTAGATCAGTAAATTTATTCATTTTGGGATATTAATAAGATGTCTTTCATGATCATTAGAATAAATTATGTCAACTATTCCATAAAATTATTGAGCTATTTTCATTATTAATGACTATATTCAACTGTCTAGCAAGACTAACCAGTCAAAATTAATTAATGATCAATTAAGACAGATTATTTTACTTGACTCTCATTTGCTTTCTTACTCATCAACTTTTTCTAAACCAGATCAATGTAAAATGAGGCCTAATATTTTTAAACTTCTATTTTTTAGATTTTTATTTTCAAAATATATGCATAGATAGTTTTCAATATTCACCCTTTCAAAACCTTGTGTTCCAAATTTTTCTCCTCCTTTCCCTCTACTCCCTATCTTAGACAGCAAATAATCCAATATATATGTTAAACATGTGTAATTCTTCTATGCATATTTCTACAATTATTGTGCTGCACAAGAAAAATCAGATCAAAAAGGAAAAAAATGAGACAGAAAACAAAAAAGCAAACAACAACAAAAAGGTGAAAATGCCATGTTATGATCCACATTCACTTCCCATAAGTCCTCTTTCTGAGGCTTTCTCCCTCACAAGACTATTGGAATTGCCCTGATTCATCTCATTGCTGAAAAGAGCTAGGTCCATCAGAATTGATCATTGTATAATCTTCTTGCTGCTGTGTACAATGTTCTCTTGATTCTACTCACGTCATTTAGCATCAGTTCATATAAGTTTTTCCAGGCCTTTCTGAAAGCATCTTCCAATTATTTTTTAAAACAATAATATTCTATAACATTCAAATTCCACAACATATTCAGTCATTCTCCAACTGCTGGGATCCACTCAGTTTCCAGTTCCTTGCCACTACAAAAAGAGCTGCTACAAGCATTTTTGCATATGTGAGTCCCTTTCCCTTTTTTATGATTTCTTTGCAATACAGATCCAATAGAAACGCTGCTGGATCAAAGGGTATGCACAGTTTGACACATCCTTTGGACATAATTCCATATTGTTCTCTAAAATTATTGAATCAGTTCACAACTTTACTCACAATGTATTAGTGTCCATTTTTCCCATACCCCTTCTCAAATTTATCTTTTCCTGTCATGTTAGCCCATCTGAGAGGTGTGTAGTGATATTTCAGAATTGTCTTAATTTGCATTTCTCTGATCAGTAGATTTAGAGCATTTTTTCATAGGACTAGAAATGGTTTTAATTTTTGCATCTGAAAATTATTCATCTCCTTTGACCATTTCTCAATTGGAGAATGGTTTGTATTCTTATAAATTTGAGGCAATTCTCCATATATTTTAGAAATGAAGCCTTTGTCCTTGGATATAAATCATTTCCCCCCAGTTTTCTGTTTTCTGTCTAACAAACTTCTATTTTCAAACAACACATACAGAGATAAACTCTCTCACACAACATACATTCTAAGAAACTGTGCTTTTAGTAGGTCACTGATTGATCAGCATGGAATGGAAATATATATAGCATTTAGTACCTTCCCCATTAGAGACCCTTATTAACAAATGCTTCATGAATCCATGGATGAATGAATAAATGACTTTCCCTTTGATTCTGGTACTAAATTTAGAATGGGAAGGCTTTTTAGTGATGTTGCTTGGGTACACTACCAAAGAGAAACTGCCAAGATACTAGAAAGAACACTGAACTGGCTTACAGTTGACCAAAAAAGCCATCACAAATCCCTGTTGTGACAAGAAATGTATCTTTACTGGGAACATGTCCAGCATAGCTAGCACAATGCAAAGATGCAAAGGATGACTGTAACTTATTGTGACTACTGGCATAAAACCCAAAAGTACAAAAAAATTTAAGAAGTTCTATGAGAACATGTTGATGCGTCCTCCCAGAGTCCAGACTGGGCATAAGATAACTAGGGATGAGTGCTGGCTGCTTAGCTCCATGGTGAGGCCCAATGTCCTGAAAGTCATGAAGGCATCTGGAACCAGGAAGCAATTTTGGACCCTTCCTCAAAGCAGATGAGCTGGTGTTGGCCCAATGGCCTGCCTGTAATGTCTAGGTGCCCTGCCAATAAAGGCATCCTTCTTCCTCACTCCAAAGACTCTGAATCCACATCTTTTTTGAAGTTGTCAGATATGACTTTCCATCCCACTTCTGAAGTCTGCTATTTCCATGCATGACTTTGGGCAAATTACTCTACTTAAAATCCCTCAATTTCATGTTCCTCATCTGTAACATAAGGACTTGGAAGAATTGGCCTCTGAGACCAAATCTAACATCCTATCCCTGAAGACAAATGGATCCCAGAAAGAGATGAGATACAGAAAAATGTTAATGGAGGGAGGGAAAGAAAAGAGAATAATACATTTGGAACTTGAATATTCACAAATGGTAAATATATTTGTAGTTCAGTTGTTTCAGTCCTAATTGACTTCATTACCTCATTGAGGGGTTTCCTGCAGAGATACTGTGAAGGTTTGCCATTTCTATGTCCAGATCATTTTTTAGATGAGGAAACTGAGGGAAAAAAAGGGGAAATTACTTGCCCAGCATCACCAGCAAGTAAGTGTCTAAAGCTGGATTTGAACTTGTGAAGATGAATCTTCCTGACTCTAGGCCCAGTGCTCCAACCATTATACCACCACTTAGGTATAACATACTTTATGATATATTCTCATCCTCAGGAAGAGAGAACTGGGGCATCACAAGCCACTGAGTTCTCCATTGTTATACCTTAACCCCCAAAGTCATCTCTGGATTCCATTTGTGCCCTTGTCTCCTAGACTATGATGAGGGCACATGTTTCCTGCCTCCCTTCAAGTCTGATTATATCTCTTCTACTATCTCCCTCCCAACTCCATTCCCCAGACCCTTGATTATTTCCACTTAAATCACCCCAACTTTCCATTCTGAGTTAAACTTGCTAGGGAACAAGCTCTTTGAATCATTGGACTGGGTAATGTTTCAGTCAAATCCCAGAAACAGATCACATCAAGCAAGTTCATTTTAAGAAAGCAAGGCAGTATATAAAATATCTTAGGAAAAATAACTTTTTAAAATGTGATCAAATAAAGTATGAGTGAGTTTTGGCATTTAAAAGGGAAAGCATCTGTTATCTGGAAATTCACTCATGTGGAAACTAGTATTCCTAATTCCTCATTCCAGGCATTGCCTAATAAATGAGGCCTTAGTGTCTTATATGTTTGTGTAATGTTTTTGGCTTATGGCATGTTTCATTTTACTGTGTCATCACAATCCACTTATCATCCTCATTGCCCAGATGGAGACAGGTAAGTAAAACCTAATTAAGTATATGAAGGAGGAGGAAGATGAAGAGGAAGAAGAGAAGGAGAATGAGCCAGAGAAGGAGGAGTTACATATGGAAAAGGGGAAGAGGAGGAGGAGAATAAAGAGGAGAAGGAGGAGGAGGAGGAGGAAGAAGTGGAGGAGGAGGAAGAGGAGGAAGAGGAAGAGGAGGAGGAGGAGGAGGAGGAGGAGGAGGAGGAGGAGGAGGAGGAGGAGGAGGAGGAGGAGGAGGAGGAGGAGGAGGAGGAGAAGAAGAAGAAGAAGAAGAAGAAGAAGAAGAAGAAGAAGAAGAAGAAGAAGAAGAAGAAGAAGAAGAAGAAGAAGAAGAAGAAGAAGAAGAAGAAGAAGAAGAAGAAGAAGAAGAAAAGAAAGAGAGAAAGAGAGAAAGAAAGAGAGAAAGGAAGGAAGAAAGGAAGGAAGGAAGGAAGAAAGAAAGAAAGAAAGAAAGAAAGAAAGAAAGAAAGAAAGAAAGAAAGAAAGAAAGAAAGAAAGAAAGAAAGAAAGAAGGAAAGAAGGAAAGAAGGAAAGAAAAAAAGAAGAAGGAGGTCATTTTGCAAAAGTTAGCATTGTATCCTTTCAATACTGAAAGAACTACAAGAAGATCTCCAATCCGTTGAGTAGATCATCTATGGCAGATTTATAGTAGGACATGGACAAGAGCTTCACAAGTTAGACAAAAATGAATGGGTTCTGTTCTGTATTGCCAAAGAGACTACAGGTTTAGAAATAGAAATGGGTTATTAACTTGACATTCATGGATCATTATTGGGTCCATAACCTTGGATGGGAGAAAAAATTCTTTGTTCTCTTCAACATCTAGCTAAAATTTAGAATTTCCTTCATTTATGAATGTTGGCACCAAAGCAGATTCATGTTAGCAGTGACTGTGACTTTGTTAGTGGTCAAGAGGATGTATATGATCATTTGACATTAGAGTTCCTGTAGAAATTTCATTTATAGTCTTCACTACTTGGAAAGGCCTGTAGATACCAGACTAGCTTCTAAAGTGCACATGGTTGCAGTCCACAGCCTATATTTCAATATAAATTGGTTTTGGTTTTCTCTGTAATTTAAATTCCATCTTATGCATTTTGGAGCTGCCAAAGGAGCTCATGCAAGATGTCATAAACAGTTTACAACTCCCAGATCTAGAGCAAACACCTTCACTTTTAAAAATAAAGGAAATGAAGCCCATAAAAGTTGTCACACAGATAGCAGAGACCGGGTCACATCTAGGGCCTCTGATTCCCAATCTAGCATTCTTTGAACTTCACTACAACCCCAGAGGTTGTGTATCATTTGAAGTTTACAGTGCATTGAGTACTGGGCTTGAAGTCAGGAAAATATGAGAAACTAGTTGTGTTGACCCTAGGCAAGTCACAAAACCTCAGTTTCTTCATTTATCTGGAGAAGGAAATGAGAAACCAGTCTAGTATGTCTGCCAAAAAAATCACCCAGATGAGGTCATAGAGTTGGATACAACTGAAATGACTGAAAAATTACTTCATTATTATTTTGTCCATCTTACAGATGAAGAAACTGAAATCAACAGTGACTAGTTTAAGGTTACAAAATAAGTTTATAGAAGAGATGGTGTCTCTCAATTCTCCTAGGCATGCATTGGAGCCAATTCTTCCCCCTCTCAGGGAGAGCCCATTGTAAAATTTACAATGTAAGCATTTATCCAGCTTTAGAAACTGGCAATCACTACAAATCAGCACTTGATTTATTGTTTCATTGATTATTTAGATTTGAGAATTATGAAGAAAATGTTAATAAATATTAATAATAATGAAGATTAAACTTAAAATATGTTGAAAGTATATTTTTTCAGAGTCAGTTGCTAACATTTAGCAACATAACCTTGATTCCATTAAACCAAATTTCCAGAATCATCTGTCCATAATTTAATTCAGCAAGCATTAATTGTCTACATAATATGAAATGGAGGTCTGCCAATTAGCTGGCCAACTTCATCTATTTTGGGGTCAAAAATATTTGGCAAACAGGACAGAATGACTTGCCTAGGGTCACAAAGCTAGGAAGCTTCGAGAGCCAAATATGAACTCAGGAAGATAAATTTTCCGGATTTTAGGCCCAGAGTTCTGCATCCACTGGGCCACCTAGCTGCCCTTCAATAAGCATTTACTAATTCTAGTTTCCTCTCTCCTTCCCTTCTCTCTCTCTTCCCCCCTTTACCTCCCCCCTCTCTGTGTCCATATAGGATACCATATCCTTATCTGTCGGTTCTCTGCCCAAAGGAATACAAATTTTGATCACCAAAACCCAGCAAGATATCTTGGAGTTTACCAGCTAGATTTCTTTCTTAAGGATTGTACCTTACACCCAAATCACTCTGGCTCTCATTGAGTGGCCAGTTAAAACGTCCAGACCAAACCCCACTTGGTCATTGGACCCTGATTGGTTCAGAGTAAATGTAAATTGCAATTATTTCTGGTTTGGTCAGAAACCCTAATGATTGGACATTGCCTTAGTCAAACTGAGGCTTGGGAAAGACCTTAACTTCCCAAGGCCACGATCTCTCACTGCAACCATCTCCAGTTTGGCTACTGGACCCAGATGGCTCTAGAGGAGAAAGTGAGGCAGGTGACTTTGCTCAGTGCCCTCTCATTTAAATCCAATTCACTGGCAAGTCATGGCATCGACCTCCTGAAGTCATCGTCCTCTTTGATAACGAGACAAACAACAACAACCTTTTACCCCATCCCCACCCCTGGAAGAATGATTGCAATGATGTAAATAGAAAGAACAACAATAAGAGTGATGCAATTAAAACTGTGAAATTATAATAACTAGGTTTGGCCCCTGAGAAGAGATAACAAATAGCCATCTCCTCCTACCTTTCTCCTAAGTGGTGGAAGACAATGGGTGGGGAACTTTGTATTTAAAATCAGATATTTGATTGGTATTTTTTTATGTTTTTTTTTTTCTCTCATTAAAAGAGATGGCTCTTTAGGAAGGAGTGAAGAAGGAGTGCATTTTAAAGATAAATAAATGCTTGTTTGTTCATTCATTCATTCCACTGGTTTTTGAGAAAGCTGAACTTGACATTATTGACAATTGAGAACAAAAATTAAGGCTGCATGTGCTTCTTTAGGGAACCACTTGCGTAATTAACAACTGGTATCAATTAAACTACAAAGAATTAAATTCACTGACATATGGACAGTGCTTGATGCTAACATCTTTTTGAAGAGATGTATCTAAATATTTTGATCATCCTAAAATGTAAAACCTTAATTAACTGCATTAAATCAAATTTGATTAGGTTAAACACATAATTGAAAATATGGCAAGGGCTGAATAAAAGCCCGAGTGATTTTAGAAAGAGGATAAAATTGCAACTGGGACCAACACTCACTTTTGTTCTCCAGTTGAATTATGTTTTTTTACTGTTTCACTGAACTATTGATGCCCTCGTGGAAGTTTGCTATTCACCATAAAATCAGGAATTCTGGGACACAGCCCAGTCTTTATCCCCCTTCTGCTAATATAGCCCAGCTGCTGTAGGACAGTGGCCATCCATTCTGTTATGCATAAAGAAAATGATTTATTTTGCCCCTCATGTACTGCAAATCTTTTAGCAGGTCATTCCTTAAAAGGCAGTTCATAGACTAGTTCCTCCCTAACGAATAAAATTCTTTCAATAAACACAGGAATATTTCTTTCATTAGATTTCTAATAACAAATTTCTACTTCAAACCACACGTAAATTAAAGATTCCTCCTAATTCTCTGAATAGTTTTCTCCCAAAGCAACAGAACTCTAACTAGGGTGGGGCAACTGAGACTTTGTCCAAGAACACTGAAATTTAATGGAATTTGGTGATACAAGCCCTTCCACAGTTAGAAACAACAGAGGTAAGAGCACTTATTTAAAAGAATGAGTAGTTAAAAAATCTCAGGTGGTGAATTTCCTTCTCTGCCTTGCACTCCAAGTTACCTGGAGTTAGCAGGTACCTGGGTGACCCGGATCCCCTCCCCCAAAATAATTTCCTGAAGCATCCAGATTTTTTCATATAGAACTTTCTATGGGAACTTTAAGAACTTGAGGGTCAGGAAAAAATTTAATTTTAATCTAATGACATAACTGAGGTTTTCTTTTTGGGAACAGAGCATGCTACTATAGTAACAACAACAACAATACAAAAATAACAATTAATTTTCTATAATACTTTAAAGTTAACAAAGTATTTTATGTACATTATTTTGTTTGATCTGATCTCTTACCAACAATGCTATAAAGTAGGTGTTATAAGTATTAAGATCTTTTGGAACTGGGGGCAGCCAGGTGGCGCAGTGGATAGAGCACCAGCCTTGAATTCAGGAGGACCTGAGTTCAAATCTGGTCTCAGACACTTAACACTTCCTAGCTGTGTGACCCTGGGCAAGTCACTTAACCCCAATTACCTAAAAATAAATAAATAAAATAAAATTTAAAAAAAAAAAAAAGATCTTTTGGAACTTAGCCTGCTTCAACTGGAATTACAATTACAGCAAACTTGGAGATGGGTTCAAGTCTGCAGATTCTTTTGAGACACCTCAAGAAACCGATCTGTGACCCCCAAGTTTTGGGGGTCCCTTTTGAACCTCAGCAATTCCCTCTAATGGTTGAGAAAATTGAGTCTTTGCTCTCCAAGACTATAATAACCCAAAGTCACATAACTACAAGAGTCAGAGGTTGGATTTCAGAGTCACAGAATTGGAGAGTAAACAGGGATCTCAGCAGTCATTAGATCTAATTCATAAATGAAATAAATTCCTACTATAACATATCCAGGTTTTCTTGGCCCAAGTCTGTCATTCTAGACACATTACATGGTTGTAATCAATGTTACAGATTACATGGGTCTCCATGTTACATGAATCCAATTTACATGGGTGAAGAAAGTCTGTGGGTCAGACTTCAGTAATAGGATGGACAGCATAGAAAGTGTCCAGGAGATATGAATACAATTTATACATTATGAGATGATATGGAAAGGTTTTGATTTGCAACATTAGAGGGAATTGTTGAGGTTCAAAAGGTCTCAGACTTTGAGGGTCACAGATCGGTGTCGTGAGGTGTCTCAGAAGAATTTGCAGACTTGAACCCATCTCCAAGTTTGCTGTAAATGTAATAAGTTCCAAAAGATCTTAACAAAGCACTGGGAGCAAGGAGACAAATTTATCCTGTTTTTCATGTCACCAATATGCTAATTTTATGAGCCAGAGGTAGAACTGAGGAGTAGTCTCAGAAGTTTGATGATCCCTGACCAGCAGATTATATTTATATATGTGTGTGTGTGTCATAGACACACACACACACACACACATACACACACACACGGTACATATCTTACGGTACATATCTTACAGTCAGCAATATTTGTTGGAAGGCCAGAAGATTTTAGAATCATTGACAGATTATTAGAAGAAGGTAGGGGACCACAGGATTATTGCTATATTTCCCCTAGAAGCTGTATCCTATCAGAATGACCACAATAATCAAGAGATAAAGTGATATAGGAGATAGTGTGTCAGACCAGGAGCCAGGAAGACATAGTTTGGAATCTTGCCTTGGGAACTATTAGTTTAGTGACCATGGGCAAGTCAATTAACCTCTGAGATGCTCAGTTTCCTTAACTGCAAAATGAAGACAATCATACCTATAAGGATGTACTTCTCAGGGTGATTGTGATCTTCCTGTGAGATGATACAGGTAATACAATAAATGATCATAGATCCCATGAAGAAAGAATTTAGAACAACATAAACAAAATTCACTGATTTTCCCCAACTCTTCTTCCCTAACTAGTTTCCCTCCCACCCCCAGCCAAACATATATTTCACTAGTGGCAGATTTTACTCATCTTTGACCTTATTTCTCGTTTGTGATACGTTTCAATCTACTCATTCCTAACATGTACCACTCCACTGTGTTTTGAGGCATTTTCTACTTTGGATACTGCAGTATCCCATAATATGGAGTTATAAGATAACCAGAAGATTAGTATCAAAAAGCTGGCCCTTCCTTTTAGAAAGAAGCTTGGGGACACCCATAAAACCCACATAGGAAAATAAGCAGAAAAAAAATTTAAAGCCTCTTAGCTGCAGCATCTGAAGAAGATTCAATGAATAATTATGTGAAACTATCCTCTTTGAGGTTTAATAGACTTAGTGGTCTGTGTTCTTAATATATTCAAGACATTATTCCCCAATAAAGGGTGTGCTTCTGTTTTTCTTGAAGAAATTAGAGTGTAAATAACAGAGTGTAGGGATAGTCTGTCTCTTTGCATGTGTTAATTTCATGGACAGAAATTGATGGGGAAATTACTTTAAAAATGGGATGAATATTAGCTGTGTGACATATCAATTTGCAAATATTCATTATGACAAATAACAAGAGGAATAGAATGCCTTGTTTATTTAAATGTTCAGAAAACTCATTTAGAAGAGTAATGGTCTTTCTCCAGAATGTGACATGTCAAACTAGTAGAAAGCAAAGCTTGCCCAGTTATATAAGACTGTTTCAGAACACAAAAGATTTAACTTTCACACATGGATCCTGGTCAGTCAGCCGATCAGTCCATCAACAAACATTTATGGAGTATGCCAGATGTGTTTAATTTAAGTCCTTCAGAATTGCAGTTGGTCACTGAAGTGGTCATAGTCCTTAAAGTCTTTCAAGATTGTTTGTCTGTAGGATGTTGATTGGTATAACTTGTTCTCCTGGTTCTACTCATTCATTACATACAGGTCTATCTGAAGTTGTCTTTCATTTTTATTATTCATTCATTATTTTATTATATCTTTCATCATTATTATAATGGAATATATAGTATTCCATTACATTCACATGACATACTTTGTTCAGCCATTCCACAATTGATGCTCCCCCTTTTAATTTTTAAACTTTTACTATAAAAAGAATGGCTATGAATACTTTTGCATATATGGGTTCATTTTCCCTTTGATCTTTTTGGGGAAAAGGCCAAATTTAAGAGTATGCACAGTTTGGTACGTTTCTGATGATAGTTCCAAATTGCTTTCCAGAATGACTGGATCAGTTCATAGCCTTGCCAAACTACATTAATGTACTTGTTTTTCTCATAGCCCCTTCAATGTTAACCATTTTTAGGTCAATTTGGTCCATTAAATGTAGAATCTCAGAATTGTTTAGATTTGAATTTTTCTGACTTTTAGTGATTTGGAGGATTTTTTACAAGGCTATTGGTAATGTGTCCTACTTTTTTCTGAAAATTGCCTGTTTATATCTTTGGATTATTGATTACTTGGAAATGGTTGTATTTTTATTCTTATTCACATAAATTTGAGTCAGTTCCTTACATGTCTTGAAAATGAAAACTTATCAGAAAAATTTTCTATAGAGATTTTTTAGCTACTTACCTGTTTTCTTTCTAATTTTAGTTGCATTGGTTTTGTTTGTGCAAAACTTTAAATTTTGTATAAGCAAAATAATTTATTTTCAACATCTGCAATCCTTTCTATTGTTTTTTTCTGGTCATCCCTATTCATAGATCTGAAAAGTATTTCTTCCTTGGTTTTCTAATTTATTTATGATTTAACCCTTTATGTAGAAATTATAGGCCCATTTAAAGCTTACTTTGATATAAAATCTCAATGTTGTTCTATACTTAATTTCTGCCAGACTATTTTCCAATTTTCCCAGAAGATTTTGTTAAAAAATGAATTTTAACTTGAATAGCTGGGATCTTGGGATTTATCAAAAGCTAGGCTACTGTTGACTTTGTTTCTGGTTATTATGTACCTAATCCCTTCCAAGGAGTAACTTCTCTGTTAAGTATCACCAGATAGTTTTAATTATCATTTTACATATAGTTTATAGTATAGTTTGAGATCTGGCACTACTAGATTATTTTCCTGCTCCCTTTTTTCCTTGTTTCCTTGAAATTCTTGACAGTTTGTCCTCCAGATGAATTTTTTTTTTTCAGCTCCATAAAGAAATTCTCTGGTAGTTTGATTGGTACAGTTACAAAAAAGTAAATGTATTTAAGTGGTATTGTCATTTTTATAATGAAGCTATTTTATCTTGCATAAAGTATCAGAAAATCCAACTTGCCTAGAGACATTGGTTGTTGTTTTAGGGACACTGGGATTTGTTTTCAAAGTATGATAGAATTCAGGAAAAAATCACAGTCTTTTAATCTAAAGACTATTTATATAGAGGGGGCCTTTCTTATTCTTCACAAAAGAATAGATATTTCCTAGAAGCATTGGAAGGAAGAGTAACCCTTTGTTTTCCCCAAGGCATGATCTACAGAAAATTTCCCAAGTAGGCTTAAAATAGTCTACTTGGCAACTCATGCATCAAAACCGAGGGGAATATTACCACCTTCTTTCATATGCATAGAATTTTCCAAAAAATGACATTTTGAAAAATGCCATGACTAATACAAAGAATGCTGGATATAGAGCTCAATTAAATTAAAATCCAACAAATACTTATTAAAAGAATCCTAGTGGCACCGAGGAGCAGTATCTTTCATAGATGCAAGGGAGCAGAGGCCCTTGTTGGCTAAGGACTTGAGTGAAAACCAAGAGAGCAGTGGTTACACCTCTCCCCAGACTGCATCATCTTGGAAGCATTAAAAACTTCCAAATTTTCAGAATTACCTCTGAAAACAGCAGTGCAAAAAAGCAAGAAGTTTGAGGCAGATACCTCCTTTCTCCATGAACAGAGTCGAACTTTCATTCATCTTAGTTGTGTCCAACTCTTCATGATCCCATTTGGGTTTTCTTGGCAGGGATACTAGAATGGTTTGCCAATTCCTTCTCTAGCATATTTTACAGATGAAGAAACTGAGGTAAACAGGGTTAAGTGACTTAACCATGTCAGATAGCTAGTAAACATCTGAGCGCAGATTAGAACTCATGAAGATAATAAGTTTTCCTGATTCCAGACCTGGTGTTTGTTAATTCTATACACTACTATGCCATCTAACTACCTAAGCTCATCTTTGACATAAAATGAATTTCAAAGTCAAGAAGCAGATTGAAAGAATGAGCAAACAAACAAACAAACAAACAAAAAACTCTGACCATGAAAAAGTTATTATGGTGAAAGGGAAGATCAAGACATAAACTTGAAAGAAGACAGTAAGATCAAAAAAGGTACAAGCAAAGCCTCAAAAGAAAAAAAAAGTTAATTGGACACAAGCACAACAAGGATTTCTGGAAGAGCTAAAAAGTTATTTTAAAACTGAAGAGTAGTAGGGGAATCATCATTGATTAGAGAAATACAAATTAAAACAATTCTGAGGTACTATATCTATGAGATTGGCTAATATTACAGAAAAGGAAAATGATAAATGTTGGAGGAAATATGGGAAAATTGAGAAACTAATGCATTATTAGTGGAGTTGTGAACTGATTCATTCTGGGGAGCAATTTGAAACTATACTCAAATAACCAATAACTTTAAAAAAAATGCATAACATATTGACCCAGAAATCCTGATACTAAGTCTTCATCCCAAAGAGATTTTTTAAAATGTGGAATAAAGGAAAGCAATGCAAGAAAATCATAGTAAGATAATTAATAGCTTGGTAAAATGAGGCAGAAAAATGCTGTGGGTAAAATGTCTTAAAAAGCAAAATTGGTCAAATTGTAAAAGTGGGCACAAAAATTCATTGATGAAAATAACTCCTTAAAAAGCAGAATTTGCCAAATGGAAAAAAAAAACTAACTAAGGAAAATAATTTCTTAAAAATTAGACTTGGACAAGTGAAAGCTAATAACTCCATAAGGCACCAAGAAACAATAAAATAAAGTCAAAAGAATGGGGGGTAGGGTGGGAGGGGAGAGATGTGAACTATCTCATAATAAAAACAACTGATCTGGAAAATAGGTCAAGGAGAAATAATTTAAGAATTATTAGATTATCTGAAAGCTATAATCAAAGAAAAAGTTTAGAGATCATATTTCAAGAAATTATAAGTGGAATTATTCTGATATTCTAATCAGAAAATAAAATAACAATTGAAAAAAATCCACTAATCACCTCCTTGAAAGAGATTCTAAAATATCCTGAAATGAAAACTTCCAGAGCTTTCAGACAAAGGGAAAATATTATCAATACTCAGAAAAGGATTCATTCAAATGTCATGGAGCCATTGTCAGATAAATCACAAAAGATTTAGCAACTTTAATATCAAACACAGGAAGGACTTGAGCAAAGAAATTAGGTTTACAACCAAAAAATCACTTATCCATCAAAATTGAATAGAATCTTTCAGGGGAAAATATAATTATATTCAATATAATTAAATTGATGATTTTAAAGCATTCCTGATGCTTGAAACTAAAAATCTGACTTTCAGATACCAGACTTTAGAGAAGCATAAAAAGGTAAACAGGAAAGAGAAATCATGAGGGACTTAATAAAATTAAACTGTTTATATTCATATATGGGAAGATGATACATATACAAATTAAGAACTTTGCTATTGTTAGAGAAGTTAAAAGGACAATATGTAGCAAAGGGCACATCAGTTGTATAGGGATGATCTTTTAAAAAAAAAGATGAATGAGAAAGATGGATGTGAGAGGGGAAACGAGAAGAAGAATGGAAAAATTATGTCACATAAAAGAGGCACACAAAAAAGAGCTTTTATGATGGAGGGGAAAATTGAGTTAAGGGTCAATGCTTGAACCTCATTCTGCTGAACTAATTTTAAGAAAGAATACATACATACATACATACACACATATACATATACTCAATTTGATATCTTACTTAACAAGGAAATAGAATGGGAAAGGGAGAATGATAAAAGGTACGGTTGATTAAAATAGGTAGTGTCCGAAGCAAAATAGAGTTTTTAGGGGGGACAGTGAAAAAAAAGAGAGAGAAGAGGATAAACATAGCTATGAACATTGATGAGATAAAGTCAATCATAAATGTAAGTTGATAGCATTAGAAGTCAAAATATGTTTTTTTTATGAGCAATGTACTTGAAACAGAGAGACAGATGTAGAATTAAAATAAAGGACTGGAACAGAATTTATTATCCTTCAGCTGAAGTAAAAAAAAATGAATAAGAGGAAAAACCAAGTTCTCAGATAAAAGTAAAAAAAAAAAAACTGTTGTCCAGTTGTGTCTAATTCTTTGTGACTCTGAGCATCATACTGTCCATAAAGTTTTCCTGGCAAAATACTGGAGTGATTTGCCATTTCCCTCTGTGGTAGAGTAAGGGAACCAGAGCATAACTTGCCCAGGATCACACAGCTGTAAATGTCTGAGGTCAGGTCTTTCTGACTCCAAGCCTGACACTCTATTCACTGATTCACATAGTTGCCTAAAGTAAAAACAGAACTTATTAAAAGAGAGAAATTGAGAAACCAGATATTGCTAATAGACATGCTAGACAATAAAGTAATATCAATATTAAGCATATATCACCAAATGGCATAGTATATGAATTCTTAAAGGAAAAAGTTAAATGAGTTACTGGTAGAAATAGATATAAAACTACATTTATGGGAAATCTCAACTTGTCTTTCTCAAAGCTAAATAAATATAATAAAGTCACTTGATATAATAAAACAATAATAAATTTATTATTATTTATTATTTATCTCCTTAAGGAGATAAATAGATTTTTAGAAAAGTTTGATTGATAATGGAAAGGAGTATACCATTTTTTCTCAGCTAGATGTGGCGCTTTCAACATTACCTCTTAACTTATTCAAGTGAACTATTTCTCTTATGTCAATAAAATGCCCATTACAGAAATGCTTCCCTGATAAGTAAGCACTTAAAAAATAAATTCTTGAAATAATTAAAGAGAGAACTCTTAAGCAGATTACATTAACATAGCAAAGGAGTAGATGAATCTTCTTGAAATATTCTTCTGACAATAACACGACAAAATTTTGTTATTATACGTTTTGGTTTATACTTTTAAATTCTTCTGTTCTTGTATCCACCTTGTCCCATCCCCACATAAATAATACAAATTATTTCCTTGTGGTAATGAAATATTTAAATATATTTAATTTGAAAATTTTACAAGGGTTGAGCATATGAACTTGTTAATATTAGCAAAAAATGTAAAATGTCTTTAAACACTTTTTGAGTTTGAAATTTTATAGTGGATACCTCATATATATATATATACATATAAAGATACTTAAATATGTCTACATATGCATACATAGATAAATACATTTATTATGTATTCATATATATGTGTAAGTACACTTATACCTTTATACATACATACACATAGATAGATAGATAATGATGAATTAGAATATACATTTTCTTATTTACCGTTAATCTGAGATGTTTTCCAGTTTCAAAGAGTCTTTGTAGGAACAGCCAGGTGACTCAGTAGATAGAATACTGGTCCTAGAGTCAGGAGGACTGAGTTCAAATCTGGCCTCAGAAACTTACTAGCTGTGTGACCCTGGGCAAGTCACTCAACCTTCATTCTCAAAACAAAAACGTCTTTGTGAATAACTAGGATGTCTAAGATCCTTAAATCTCTGACTCCAAAGGTCTCATGGCATAGGAATCTAATAAGAATAGTACCTTCTCTGGACTATCTCTCCCATCTGACATCATAGATTTCAAATTAAGTTTTGAAGGAGTGACTACTACCATAGGCTCAAGGCAATGGTGTACTGGTAAATACTTAATAAGCAACTTTCTGAATGTGGAGACAAAGAAATGTTCATACAACACACTCAAGTGTAATTTGCATTATTATAAGCATTTTATCTTCACCTTTTTAAGCATAAGCAATTATCAAAATAATAAATCAAACCTCCATTTGTAGTGATTGCCAATTTCAGAGCTATACATCTTGCATGAAAATTTAAAATTTGACAATTTTCCCTCAAGAGTCAGTTGAAACTGGTTCAAGGTACTCCTCTAATGATAATTCACAAAACAACATGTTTCCTTTAATATTCAGCCAAAAGATACAATTATCTCTAAGCAGATATTTGTTAAGATTGAATAGTTGGAATAGTGGATAGAGCACTGGCCCTGAAGTCAGGAGGTTCTGAATTCAAATCCAGCCTCAGACATCACTTATTGTCTGTGTGACCCAATGCAAGTCACTTAACCCCAGTTGCCACATAATGAATAAATAAATACCATTTAAGATGGAATAGTAAGAATAATAGTGGTAGTGAGGGTACTTTCTTTCATTGTCAATACAGAGAGTGGATATGCATGTAGGATACACTGTTTGAAAGGTGCTTAAGTTTGGAATTCATGTGTGTCAAAGAAATGCATGACTGACACTGTTGATCTCTAATGTCTTTTCACTTCAATAACATTCACTCCCTGCTCTCCTCAAGTGCATTGTCTCTTATGGGTAGTTTGCTTAGCTGGGCTTCATGGGCCTAGTCCTTCCCCAACCTCCCTCCAGATTACCAAGACTAGTTCTCTCTTGGCTTTACAACTTACTCTCTTTCTGTTGCCAGGGGCCATGCTCTTCAGGGCTGTTTTGACTGGCTTCCTGGGCCGGTTCCATACTGGGTTCAGTGTTTTCCACTGGGCAATTAGCTCTCCTAGATGGAAATGGGTAGAAAAGAGAGTTCCTATTTCTCCTAACACACTTGCAACTTCTTTCCTTGAGGCGCAGTTACACAAGTAACCAGTGATGGATTCTATCTCATTAGGTGGACTCTTTCCTGATGACTCTCTTCTAAACTGCCAGGGTTCTCATTCGTTGGGGCTTCTTTGTACTTTTTTCCAGAGCCAAGTTTGCCTTTTATAGATCATCAGAGGCATTGAATATTTCAGTTAGCCAGTGTCAATCTGCCCCTCTAATTCCAACAAAGAGAACTTTAAATCTTCTAGTGGGGTAATAAAGTGAAAATCCTTCTTTGTACTTAAAAAAAAAACACATTAACACTTTATCTCTGTTCTTCTTTTCTGCGATTTCATCAACTGAACTAGGCCAAGATCAATTGAGCAAGGATGTCCTGATCAACATAAAGAAGGGACTAGAGGGTTATGAAGGATGTAGAACTATTGCTAGCTGTATGACTCAGGATTTCTGTCCTAGGGTTTTGGGTACCTTACAGTCTAATCCAGCACATGTCACAGAACTTTGGGAAAGATAACTGAGAAACAGGAATGGCCCAGAAAAGAGTGCTGCTCTGCCCCACAGAAGTATCAGCTAATTATCTGTCTCTCATTCTCTTTTATTCTCCCTATTTTGAACACAATAATCTCTTTGTTGTTGTCAAGTTGTTTTTCAGTAGTGTGCAACTCTTAATGATTCCCCATTTGGGATTTTTTCTTGACAGAGATACTGGAATGCTTTTCCATTTTCTTCTCTGGCTCATTTTGGGAATGAGGAAACTGAGGCAAATAGGATTAAGTAACTTGCAGTCATCCAACATAATAAATGACTGAGGCTGAAATTGAACATACACTCTTTCTGGTGCCAATCCAAAGCGCTCTATTCATTCTGCCACCCTAGCTGCCCACAATTGTCTCTAAGCCAGTTTTTAAAAATCCCCATCCCAGAAAGTCTGTTTCTCTCTGATTTTTTCATATTATATTTTTTAAATTCTAAACTTAAACACTCCCCAAAAGAGCATTTCCTTATACACAGCAGAATACAAAAAGAAGCTTCTATATGAAACTGTGAATCACAATTTCATACCACTCAGTATTTTGTAAAAGTATATAATAAATCTACACAATATTTTCTTGTTTGTCTTTTCTCCTGAATTTTCTTCTCTGTGCAGAAAAAAGTTACAATGGCTCTCTATTTCAGACAACACAATTACTAACACCCTTCTGACTCTCCCTCTCATTAATCAAAAGAAAGAAAGAAGAAATAAACAAATAAGAATAGTTAAGCAAAATGAATCCACACAGGGACTATGTCTAAAAATGTATGTCCTTGCACCTTGTTTTTATCATTTCTCTGTTAGAAGGTGCTGGCAGCTCAAATCATTATTATTCCTCTGGAGACTTGGTTGGTCATTGCATTGATCAGAGTTCTTAAGATTTTCAAAGCTCCTGTCTTTATAGTAGTATTATTTTGTGTCTACTAGCTCTACATACTTCATTCTGCATCAATTCATTCTACTCAGAATTCTCCAAAATCACTCTTTCATTATTTCTGATGTGGTAATCACATATACCACAGTTTGCTTAGATTGACCCCAATAATCCAAGAGGCAATACAAGGTACCCCCTTAGATTTTTTTTAACATGTAAAAAACTATTTTGCTATACATGTACATTCATTTTTTTTTTTTACAAATTTCCATGTGACTCATGTTGAGAAAGAAAAATTGGAACAGAAGGGAAAAGACACAAGGAAAAAAAAGAGAAAGAAAGTGAACATAGAATGTGTTGATTAATATTCAATCTTCATAGTTCTCTCTCGATGCGGAGTGTTTATTGGGATTGCCTTGGATCACTAAATTGATGAAAAGAAACAAGTCTATCATAGTTGATCATTACACAATCTTGCAGTTGCTATGTATGATGTTTTTCTGGTTCTGCTTGCTTTACTCTGAATCAGTTCATTGTAAATCTTTCCAGGCCTTTCTAAAATCAGCTTTTCATCATTTTTTAATAGAACAATAATATTCCATTACCTTCATATACCAATTTTTCTCCTCCATTAGAATATTAGCACTACCAATGAAATATTTGTAAAGTGCTTAGCACAGTGCTGGTCCCTATAGTAGAGGCTTGATAAAGGAGTGTTTTCTTCCCTTCCTCCTTATTTTGTTATTTTACAGCTCTTTCTAATTTCTTAAATAAGTTTACCTTTCTAGGTTTCTCTACATTCTAATGTTTTCATTTCAAAGTTCCTAGTCTTAGATCTAGTTTTTGTATCAGGAAGATTTAAAGGTCCTAGTCTATTAAAGATCCATTTTATGACTTATAGTAATATACTTAGCTTTCCAGGATAGATTGTTCTTGATAACAAGTCTGTCTCTTTTGCCATTTGCAATATTGCATTCCAAGATCTTTTCTCAGTTTTAAAAGAAACTTCCAAGTCTTGTGTAATCCTGACTGTATCTCCTTGGTACTTGAATTGTTTCTTTCTGGTGAACGGGGTGCTCTGGCACGTCTAGTATGAGGGCTTACCAAGCCCTTTTCAAGACTGCTTATCCATTTTTGGTATCCATGTTCGCTCAATTTTTATCTGTGGTTCCAAGAAGCCGTAGTTTGCATAGCAACCACACCTTGGTAAATCATTTCAGCAGATGGGGTAAAATGAAGTGGAATATAGCCAATAGATCTCAAGCCTGTTGATGAGGTAGGGGGATATTTATCCCAAGCATATGAAATTTTTCCCAGGTAGAATAGGCAGATGGAAACAAGTTGTTTTAATCCCCTTGAAGGCAGCTGAAGCTAGCACTGTGGAGCATTTAGAGCCTAACCAGGGATCAGAGACACCAAGTTCATTTACTATATCCCAGGTCATCATCTTGATTTTTGTCTTGACCATTGACCTTTGATGACATGGGAAGAGAGAGTAAGGCTGACAACCTTACGTAACGCTGACTCATCTAAATTCAATTCACACACAAGTCAAGATATAACCAGTGACATCATTGGTCCTCTTCTAAAATGAAGGATGAACAACAATTATCTGATGCTACTGGAAGACTTTTTCGTAAAAAGGACTGTTGGCAAGAAGAATTGTGCCATTGTGTCATTACTCATTGTATGTCACATTTCTTCTGACACTTAACTACATCAGTTTATAACTACAAGCATCTGGGGATCTGTTTCTCTTCATCTTTAGAGCATTTGATATTATCTGTAAACTTATATGAGAGAATGTATATATCCTGACCTGAAAAGGACACTCCTCTATTTAAGTAAGTGTTGTGTTCCAGGAGGCTGTCATAGAATTACTGTGTATATACTCCAACCTTCTGTCTATGTCATCTCGCAAATTAAACCAAATGAGCTGGAGAATGGAAGCAATTGTTAAAAAAAATTTAAGAAAAAAAGTCAATTTCTGGGAAACTCTGTGTGGACCACAACATATAATTTTTAATCTTTCTGTTGATGTTTGCTTCCTTTTTGTTTTCTTTCTCATATTTTTTTCTTCTTGATCTTATTTTTTTTGTACAGCAAGATAACTGTATAACTATGTGTGTGTGTGTGTGTGTGTGTGTATATATGTGTGTGTGTGTGTGTGTGTGTGTGTGTGTGTGTGTATGTATTCGATTTAACATATACTTTAACATATTTAACACGTATTAGATTATCTGCCATCTAGGGGAGAGAGTGGGGAGAAGGAGGGGAAAATTTGGAAAAGAAAGTTTCTTAAGGGTCAATGTTGAAAAATTACCCATGTATGTGTTTTATAAATAAAAAGCTTTAATAAAAAATTTTTAAAAATAAAAAAATCAATTTCAAGAAAAAATTTTGAGGAAAAAACCCTACTAGTTGAAATTAGTGGGCTGTTTTTGAGGATACATGCCATTATTTTAGTTGTTCTATAACACACTCCCATGTCATTTAATGTTTTTAACGGCCAGATTTTGTTGGGATATTTTTGAGAATTAGAGAGAATAGTTCACAATTGCTAGCATTTGGGAATGGATTTCTTTCCCCTTTTCTCCATTTTGGGAAGCTAAGAATGAGAAATGTTATCATGGAAGGTCACTGGACTTAAAAATAAAATACATTTAGGGTCTTGAGCTTGGGACCTAAGTTCAAATCTAGCCTCTGACACTTACTAGCTGTGTGATCCTAAGCAAGGCATTTGATTTTATTTGGTCTCAACTATGAAATGGAGATCATAACAGTTCCTACCTTGCAGGATTATTGAGATAATACATAGTTCCTGGCACAAAGTAAGTGTTATACAAATGCTTATTCTCTTCCCTTTCTCTTGAGTGCCTGGATGAGAAGCAGATGATGGAGGTCCAATGAAGGTTTTTAAGGTTAGAATTTTCATGACTATGAAAGTTTGAATGTTCATTCTGATCTTTACTATATATGAACATTTGCTTTAGCAGCTTCCTGAAGTGTAAGGGGATACCTGTTTCCTTTGTATTTTTCTTGACTTTTAGGTACCAAGAAGGATGGGGATATAGAGTGGAACAGACTTAGGGCTCCTCTAAAGTCAGCTAATTTCTGGCTAATTTGAACCCTTGCAATATGATTGTAGCTTGGGGAGAAGATAATAAGGTTATATTTCCTGAGTGTATGACTTGAGCAATGGATAGAGACAGTGAATTTCCTGCATTCAGTCTATAAAATCCCCAAGAGGCTTACTTCCTCTAAGTTTCTTATTTGACACTTGGAAGATGTGGAAAAAGAAGCTTGACCACATACATTAATCAGGGAAGTTTTCCTGGAGCCATCTAGTGAAATATGGAATAGCAGGTTTTACCTGGTTTTTCAATATAGAAATAGGTTTAACATGATTGTGGATGTATAGACTACATCAGATTCTTTGTTGTCTTGGGGACAGAGGAAGGAAGAGAAGAAAGGAGAAAAATTCAGAACTCAAAATCTTTACATTTAATTGAAAAAAATACTTTTAGGTGCAAAAAACCTAACTAAAATTCTAACCTACAAGACAAAAAAAAGAGAAGGTATAATAAAAGATGATTCTAGTCATCAAGAATTCTACATGAACTGAAAAGTGGTGAGATAATTTCCCTTTCTTGTGAAGAAGCCCTTCTCTGTGAAGTCCTTTATATATAACTCTTCTCTCTAAGAACAAAAAGGTTTAATGCCATAAAGAGTGGGAAGGAATTAGAATTTCAGTCATCATCAAAATAACTGATGACCATTCAGATATTAAGGCTACTGTACTTGTTTCCTTTTCACTGTTTTAAGTGTTGCTTCACTTATATTCAGAGTAACTAAGTTCTTTGGATATACATAGAAGGGAAGAGAAGATTGGGATCCAAGTAGGCGAGAGCACAAGCCAAGAGAATTATGAGTTATTTTTGGGATGGTTCCATACTTCCAGATTGAAACCAGAACCTTGGAGAGAGTACCTAGTGGTGGGAAGCTGTTGGGAGATTATGTACACAAGTGATCCTGTTCAAGCTCTAAGTACCACATGAAAGTTTGGATAGGTATGATACCTGAGGAACTGGATCAAACCATACTTTCTTAGTGATAATGGACACCTTATCCTCTTGGTATCCTATCTCTGTGCAAGGGAAAATAGCGTCATATTTTTGGGACTCTCGTCAAGTGACTTCACCTTTCTGATTTACATTTTTTTCATCTATACAGCAGGGACAAGAATAATAACACATCATCTTGTAATGTTATTTTGAAGAAAGCATTTTGGAATCTTAAAATGTCAATTCATCATTGACAATGCCATTTAGAGGAACATGTGCATTTTTTAATCGGATTCTGTCAGGTTACTTGGACAGAATTTGGGTGATGAAAACAGACACAAATTTGGAAGGTGACTGCATTTAAACATGTGGCTTGATTGTTCTTTGTATGTAGGTTTCATTTATATGAATAGAGCTATTCACTCATTTTCTTGCTTGCCAAAAGTGATGGAAACAAACAAGTTAAGATTTTAAATGTACACTGTCTGGGCCTTTGGGGACAAACAACATGGTCTGGGTACTCTTTTGAATGTAGCTGACTCTTTTCTTATTATTGTGAAGAAAGAGAAGTGAAATTACTTCGAACCTTGAATGCTTTCTCTGCTGGTTACCTTGAAAACATTCAGGAAGATAAATGATATATTGTCAATTGATAATGATATTTGGATTTGTGTAGGCTTCTCCTCACATACAGAAGATAATACTGAGTAATCTAGCACAATACTAAATAGAACTGATTTGTTTCTTCTTTGCTATTAATTCTATATTGTACCTACTGTGGAATGAATGATTTAGAAAGACACAGGGAAAAATAGCACCAAACATCCCTAGACTTTAGAGTACTCTGCCATGCTTTCTCAAATAATAGCACTTATGAACAATCAATTAATCAATCAATCAACAAATGTTTGTGACTTTGCCAGACACTGTCCTAGGTCCTGAAGATACAAAAAATATAAAAAAGCTCTAGTGGGAAGTTATCCTATTTCTCAGACACAGGATTAGGATCCCACATGAGCTACAGTAGATAATCACCTACCTAGTGGAATTTGAGAGGCAATTTTTGCACTTTAGAATCTGCTATTAGGAAAACGGAAAGAATTTAATTAATACTACTCTTCAAACTAACAGCCCCAGTGCAGAGATTCCTGTTCAAGCTTGCATTTGATAAAGTTTATGGTCCTATTTCCTACCTCACATAAGGAGACAGTTTCCCTGACATATAGCTCCTTGTTATCTGTGAGATTGGGTTCAAAGTCTAAAAAGGTTTTTTCCAGCCACATAATAAAGGGAGAAATGTGGCAATATAGGGTGAAAATAATAGTCTAGACATTTGGTATTTTGTTCCGACTTTCTTATTTCCACTCATTTGTTTAGAAGAGAAAATATTTTGGAATTGAGAAACTGAGACATCTCAATTGCTGACTAGGATAACTGCTGGAAATTAAACAGTGATCCATAGCGATTTAAGCTGGAGAGTGGTCATGGAAGAGATCCATGGCTTGTAACCAGTAAATGTAGTTTAAAAAATAAAATTAAGCCTGAATGCATTAATTAGCTATAAATGTTTCTGCTCAGTTTTCCAGAGAGCTTGGCATCTGGTACAGTTGCCTCTTCTAGGGCAGCTAAGTGGAACAGTGGACAAAACACTGGACTTAAAGTCAGGAAAACCTAAGTTTAAATCCAGTCTCAAGCATTTATTAAGCTATGTGACACCAGGCAAGTCACTTTACCCTGATTGCTTCAGTTTCCTTATCTATAAAATGGGCTAATAACAATACTTACCTTTTTGCATTGTTGTAAAGATAAAATGAGATAATATTTGCAAGATACTTTGCAAACCTCAAAGCAAAATATAAATGCTAGCAGTATAATTAAATGAGTCCCTTAAACACACACACACACACACACACACACACACACACACACACACACACACACACACATATCTTATTCCTCATGGGGGAAAGAGCCAGAAAAGGGCTTTTCTTTCCTAATTTTATAAATGGATGTTTTAGGCATTTAGGACCTGAAGAAAGCTCAGGGATTTTTTTTTTAAAGCATGGAAGACCATACTTTTTATATGAGGTACTGATGCTAGAAGCTAGAAGCAGAGGAAATATAAAGAACAACCTACCCAGAAAAGTATGTATACCTGGTAGCAACCAACAAATCCACAGGACTGGCAGAGCAATGCTGAGCATCAGCCATACTGCCCAGCGGGGTACAATGCAGTGAGTGATGGTGCTCCATAAAATCAGTAGGAAGCAGATCTACTGGAAGTTGTGTGATCACTCACTCTAGAAAGCACACAAAAAGCATTTATTGACTGACTGCTATTTTCCCAGCACTGTGCTAGATACATACCAAAGATGAAATCACCAAAGGAAATCAGCAGCCCTCGATAGGAGAACAAATTTTGATGCTCTGCAAAACTGGCCCAGCCACATTGACTGACATTTGATCCATATTGACATGGTTGGTTGTTGGGTTGATTGTTGTCCTTCATTCTCGAAGAGGAAAATGACATCATCGTGTTAGAGTTGAGTTATAGTGGGTCCAGCTGGGGCTGATCAGACCAGTATGGGCTTGGAATGCTTTGCCATGGGTCAAGCACAAAAGGCTCCTATGAATATTTAGGGTGAATTCTCTAGTTTTGTGCATCTCACATTTCTTCTGAGCTAATTCAATCCTGCTTTGCTCACAGAACATATCATCTTCTCTGAAGAGGGCACATGATGTTTTATGGTCCTGGGCCAGTGTCGCCCATGTCATAGAATTCAATTCTAAAATTCTTAAGAGAGACCTTGAGAGTGTCCTTGATTGCTTTTTCTGTCCACCTGGTGAGTGCTTGCCCTGTGTGATCTTCCATAAAATAATCTTTTTGACAAGCACACATTTGGCATTCAAATAATATGGCCGGCCCAGTGGAATTTCGCTCTCTGCAGTAGAGTTGGAATGCTGGGCAGTTTAGTTCAAGAAAGCACCTCAGTGTTTGCTATTGTATCCTGCCAAGTGATCTTCCCAATCTTCCCAAGACAAATCAAATGGAAGTGATTTGATTTCCTGCTGTGGCTTTGGTATACTGTCCAAGTTTCACAGGCACGCTACCATGAGGTCAGTACAACAGTTCTGTAGACCTTCAGTTTGATAGTCAGTCTAATACCTCTCCTCTCTCATACTTTCCTTTGGAGCCTCCCAAACCCTGAGCTAGCTCTGTGTCTCTTTCATTATCAGAGTGGACATCTCTGGGAAGCACACGGCCAAGGTGAGAACTTATCCACAGCATTCAGAACTTGACTATTTACTGTAACTGATGGTTCCGCATCTGAATGGTGTGGTACTGGCTGATGGAGGACCTGCGTTTTCTCCCTGTTAATTGTTAGCCCAAAATTAGGGCAGAAAATTGAACCATTTTTTGTTTCATTTCGACTCCAGAAGCTGCATTGAGCGCCCAATCATTTACAAACAAAAATCTCCTCTAGTTTTGACTTGTAGCCTTTTCAAGTTGAAAAACTGACCAGAGTAGCTTCATTCCAAGTTTGTCCTCATTGAAGGTGTTTTGACAACATGGCTGAAAACATCATGCTAAAGAGCATGGGAGCAAGCTGACAACTTTTTTTTTTTTTCCCAGTGGTGACTGCGAAAGCCCCAGAGAGTGTGCATCTTAGCCACATATGTTGCTCATATACCTGGCTTTTCACGAATTCTTCCTCTGGGTCCATTCTTCCCACTGTCTGAGAGTATAGCCTAAGTTCACAAGAAAAATGTTCTCTTGCTATGGTGTTCACTATGCTGTTTACTTAAGTATTTTTGCTTAGAATTAAGTATGTCCTAGAGCTGACTGATAAAGGGTAAATATATAGGGACAGGAGACATATGAGCCATGGTTTTGAAGTGAACACACACAGCCTGGGATGGGGTTTGCCTGAGGCACATGTGTGAGTTGGGGTGTGCTCCACAGTGATACACAAGAATGATAATCAGGCTTTTCTTCCATTAATGGTTGGGTTCTTTATTATGTCATAGACCTTTTTGGGCTTTCTGATGAAACTAATGGACTTCGTTTTCACAATAATGTTTTAAATTTCATAACTTCAAAGACCTCCTGAAATCTGTCTGAACCCTTTAACTATCCATGAACCCTCCACTTAAGAATCCCTATTCTATCTCCATTGCTGTGAATACATTAAGAATCTTCAAGAAACGTCAGTTGAAGCTGTAATCTTGATGAAATTTTGGGCAAGCCAAAGCGAATTGGAAATGTTGGGGGCATAATTCTTGTTCTCATCCTGTCTCTACTCTTTGACCAAGAGATATTAGTCCATTAGTCCAAAGTGAAGAATTTTCACTCTTACCTTCTTTGTTGAATATCTCTTTCTGTTGAATTTTCTCCACTCCTTCTGAAACATCTCTATGTTACCTTATCCATTCAGCCTTCTTTCTTTTTCCCTCTCCAGATGAAAATGATCACAGACTCCTCAAATTTCTCATAACATATTGATTGACTTTCCTTCTGCATCAATTTCTCTGTTTTATCATAATTATTTTTTATGTTTTTACCCTTATTTGACTATAAGCCCCTTGAGAGAGGCACATATATTGGTTCTATGTTTGGATCTCCAACATTATTCATAACTGCTGAATTATTCTTGGGAAACGTGGTTTTGAGTTCTGAATTTTCCAAGTGACTCTATTTTTATTTTTCCAAATACAAGCAAAGATAGTTTTCAAAATTCATCTTTGCAAAACTTGTGTTCCAAATTTTTCTCCCTCCCTCCTTATCTTACCCATCCCCTAGATAGTAAATAATCCAATATTGGTTAGATATATGTGCAAATTCTTCTAAACACATTATTTCCATTTTCATCAAGCTGTACAAGAAAAATCAGATCAAAAAAGGAAAAAAATGAGAAAAAAACTAAGGCAAACAATAATAAAAAAATTTTCAAAAGGTGAAAATACTATGCTTTGATCCACATTCTGTCTCCATATTCTCTCACTGGATGTGGATGGCTTTTTCCATCACAAATCTATGGAAATTACCTTGAATCACCTCATTCTTGAAAAGAATCAAGTCTATCACAGTTTGAGCATCACGTAATTTTGTAGTTGCTGTGTATAGCATTCTCTTGTAACTGCTCATTTCACTCAGCATCTGTTCATACAAGTCTCTCCAGGGCCTCTCTAAAATCATCCTGCTGATCATTTTCTTATGGAAACAATAAATATCCATTACATTAATATACCATAATTTTCTTCAGCCATTCCCCCAGTTGATGGGGCATCCACTCAATTACCAGTTTCTTTTGCCACTAAAAAAGGGATTGCTATAAAATATATTTTTGCACATGTGGGGTCCCTTTTTCCCTTTTTAATGATCTCTTTTGGTATACAGTTTTGATAGTCCTTTTGGGCATAGTTTCCAAATTTGCTCTCCAGAATGGCTGGATCAGTTTACAACTCCACCAACCCTAGTATGAGCAACCCAGTTTTCCCAGATTTTCTCCAATATTTCTCATTGTCCTTTTTCTCATCACCAGGTAAACTTTTTTTTCTAATCCCCCCCATTCATTTTCATTAGTGTGCCATATTCAGTCCATTGAATCAAATTCGGGACAATTCCCAAAGAAGTTTGTTTTTTTTTCTTTAAATATGAACCTGATTTGAATCTGTCAATTTCAACTTCACTTTTTTGCAAGAATTAATTCATGAACTTATGCAGAGGAAAAAATATTCATCTAAGTATTTATCAGACAACAGAACAAAGCTGGGCACACCAGGATTAAGGCAATGGATGAAGGGTAGAAACCAGGATAAAAATATTCTAAAGAAAAGTAAGGAGGAAATTGGGAAAATTGTTTTTTAATAGTGCAAAAAGGGAAATGTTTTTTTTTTTTCTTTTCTTTTTGAAAAAAGCTTTATGAAGCACTCATTTTTTTTATACCATAAATCATTTTCCTAATACATATTGTCTTACTATCCCACAAAAGTCCCTTGTAATTTAAACTTAGTAATCATTTTTCATCTATATTGGATATTGTCTATGGTGTCTATTATGTTTTAATTTTCATTTTTTTAAAATTGTTCATGTTTAGAAACTGATGCTAAGTGAAGTGAGTAGAACCAGATCATTATACATGGCAATAACAAGACTATATGATGACTATATTCTGATGGGACGTGGCTCTCTTCAACAATGAGATGATTCAAAACCGGTTTTCCAATTGTTTCAGGGATGAAGAGAGCCATATACACCCAGAGGGGAGGGACTGTGGGAACTGAGTATGGGACCACAAACATAGCATTTTTCATGCTTTTCTGCTGATGTTTTGCTTGCATTTTGTTTTCCTTCTCAGGTTTTTTTTTCTTTCTAGATCCATTTTTTCTTGTGCAGCAAGATAATTGTATAAATATGCACACATATATTGGATTTAAAATATATTTTAACATATTTAACATGTATTGGACAACCTGCTATCTAGGATGGGGGGGGAAAAAAGGAAAAAATTTGAAACAGAAAGTTTGGCAAGGGTCAATGTTGAAAAATTACCCATGCACATGTTTTGTAAATAAAAAGCTTTTAATAAAAAGGAAAAAAAAGATTGTTCATATTTTCCCATGTGTCTTTGAAACATTTAAATTCATTGATTCTTCTGGTAAAGGATATTCCAACATTTCTATGATAATTTGTTCAGCCATTTTCCTAATCAATAGGCATCTGCTTTGTATAAGGTTTTTTGGTTCTATGAGCATTTTGAAATATACAGAGTTTTTCTTTCTGACTTTGACTTCTACAATAATAACACATATTTGTATAGCATTACAAGATTTATTTACTAAAAGAAATTGTGGGGAAAGAGTATCAACTGCTTAAAGACTTTTCTCCTAAAATTCCAAATAGTTTTCCAGAGTAGTTTGAATAAATTCAAATTCTAACATATTACTGCTCGTCTTCACACAGTCTTTTCCTACATGAATTGTTTCTTCTTGTTTTTGTTCTTGTTCATGTTCATCTTCTTCTTGTTCTTCTTGTTCTTGTTCTCCTCCTCCTCCATTTTTTCTCTTATTTCTTCTTTTTTACTTCTAATTATTCTTTTATTTTTTTAAATTCTTCTTTCTCATCCTTTCATTTCTTCCTTTTCTCCTCCCTCCTTGTCCTCCTTCTACTCATCACTTCTTTATTTCCCACCCCAGTTTACTTTCATTTTGGACTTTTTTTTTTGACTTCTCCAGCTACATTCATTTTTAGTTGACTTCTCCATCTTGCTTCCAATAAACTCATGAATGGAGAATCTCATCTTGTGAGATATCTCTTCAATATCCTCTGATTAGAGTCTGGAGCTATAAGCTCATGAGTTTTTATTGAAGGAGGGGAGAAAAGAATATTACCTCTTCTGTCATCTCCTGATCTCCTTAGATGATTCATAGCTACCTGCACTCATGTGTGGATTTCTTTAACTTTTCCCCTCATGCTGCACAAGGCATATTTCCTCTTCTCCCAGTCTTTTGTTTTCTTTCTCATTAAGTTGTAAGCTCCTTGAGAGAAAAGTTATTTTGGTTTTTTGGTTTTTTTTTTTTTTTACTTGTATCCCCAGCACTTAACATATCACCAGGCACATAGCAAAAGCTTAACAAAGATTTGATTTTCTATTATTAATAATTATAAACAATAACTAATATTTATACAGTACATTAAATTTGTTAAGCACTATATAAAACATTAATTCAGTTGATTCTCAAAACAGTCCTATGAGTCAGGTATCCTTATTTGACAAATGGTAAAACTGCTATTAGAGCAGGAATTCTTGATGATTTTTTGTTTGGACCAAGTGGATGTCTCGGAGCCAGCTCCAACTAAATCATGGGCAAAATATTCTTAAAATCAGAGTTTGATCAGTTGTTTTGTGTTGTGGATTGTCTAGATTTAAGAAAATGATAGAGAAAAAGTGAATAGTGCATGTCAATTTCAAAGTGTGTCCCACTTATGAGAGATCCAGTTGTTAAACATTTAACTGTGCATCCCTGGGCAGGGATTAAATAACTTTTTTGGGGGGTTGGCTAGCTTGTAGATATCTAAGGCAGAACTTTTAACTGAGCTTTTCCAGACTCCAGCTGCTATTCTGTGTACCAACCAGGTGCCAATTTGAGGTGTGAGGTTAAACATCAGAGATTGGATTTGCATTTTAAAAATATTTTCTTTTTCAAATGAGATAGAGGTTAGACTTGTAATTTCATTGTAGGGAACTCCCAGGATTAAGAAACTCCCTCCAAGCAAGTCAGTATCTGCTTTGCAAGCTGTCATTATGAAAAGTTGTTTGGGAGCAGGGAGAGGTTAATTGACTTGGCCAGAGACACACAGAAGTATATGTCAGAAGCAGAACTTGAACTCAGCTTTAAGATCCCTCTTTAACTAGCTTCAATGCCACATTGTCTTTCCCTTTTTCATATGATTGTTGATAATTTGCATTTCTTCTTTCAGGATCTATTTATGTCATTTGATCATTTATGTAATGACTTTTTCTTATGTTTAGGTCAGTTTTTTATATATGTTGAATATCAAACATTTATCAGAGGTATTAGAGACAAAGATTTTCCTTCTCCAATCTATGGCTTCCTTTTTGATTCTAGCTATATCTATTTTATTCATTCAAAATATTTTTTCTCTATTTTGTAATTAACTTCATCCATTTTTTTCCTTTTGTGATCATCACTATCCCTGGTGCAGCAAATATTGTCCTGTGTTTCTCTGTTTACTGTAAAATATCTTTTTTTTTTTTTCTGCTTCTTTTCCAAAATAATGTGACAGTTTATATTTAGGCATTGTATTCACTTAAGACTTACTATGATGGATGGTAAAATGGAAGGAAATATTTCTAAAAAACACGTGCTATGAAGAAAATTTTTTAAGAGTTTTAAAAGCCAAGGAGTCCAAAATGTCACAAGCTGATAAATATTTACCCTGTGACCATTTTTTAAATATCTCAAAATTTGGCCTCAAGTGTTTACTTACAGTTTATCTAACAGCTAAAAAATGTAGCTGAAGATCATTCTCATTCTCTCAGGGTTCACTTACATAATTCATACATTGTTTTCCCTTGAATCTGAAGGCAAATTTCTTAGCTATTTTAGTGAACACACCCCAAAAATGACACATTTCACTTAATGCTAATTTTTCAAGCATGAGTTGGACTCAAAATGGATCAATCTTGGTATCATGTTGCAAAAGTAATGAGTTGTTGTGTTTGGCTTAAGGATATATTAATTTAGCCCTGTTAGGTCTCAGTTTTCTCAATCAGTCAATAAACATTTATTAGCCACCTACTGTGTGTGAGATACTGTGTTAAGTTCTGATACAAAGAATGGTAAGAGCTCACAGATTAGAAAATTGAACTGAATGATCAATAAAGTTGTAAATAGTTGTGACATTTTGTGAAGAAAAAGAAATTATGTTTGAACCCGTCTTGATTAATCAAAAAAAAATTAAACAGCATGATTCCATGGTCACATTAAAATAAGTTGTGACAATGCAATGAACCAAATCAGTTCCAATTGAGCAGTAATGAACTGAACCAGCTATACCCAATGAAAGAACTCTAGGAGATGACTATGAACCACTACATAGAATTCCCAATACCCCTATTATTGTCTGCCAGCATTTCTGATTTCCTTCACAGGCTAATTAATTGTACACTATTTCAAAGTCCATTTATTTTGTACAGCAAAATAACTATTTGGACATGTATACATAATATTGCATTTAATTTATACTTTAACATATTTAACATGTATTGGTCAACCTGCCATGGGGGGGGGAGGGAAAGGAGGGAAAAAATTAGAACAAAAGGTTTGGCAATTGTCAATGTTGTAAAATTACCCATGCATATATCTGGTAAATAAAAACTATTAATAAAAAAATAAAATAAGTTGTGAGATATATCATAAGGGACTTAGAGAAGTTGGAAAGAAAAAAGGGTGATGATGAGAGAACTCAATGACCCATAAAATAATAGCATTTCAGAGCTAGAAAGGACCTCTGTGGCCAATGAAGTTACACTGCACATGACCAAGAATCTTCAAACACAATCATCTGCCTTCAACTTGAAGACCTCCAATAAGGAAGAAAGTACAGTGTCTTGAAAAAGCCCATTTCACTGTGGCATTCTCCAATTATCAGCAAGATTTTCCCTACATTAAGCCTAAATTTGTTCCTTGCATCATCCAGGCAATGGTCCTAACTTGGTCCTGTGGGACCAAACAGAAGGACCCTAATTCTTTTTCCAAGTGACAACCCTTCAAGTACCTGGATTTTCATATTCCTTGCACCCATCCTACCCAGTTTTCCCTTCTTTAAGTTTATCAAACCAGTTTCTTCAATTGATCTTCATATGGGAAGAACTGGAAGTCCTGGATACCCTTTTCTGTATGTTTTATAAATAATACTTCACACTCATAGTCTGAAATCAGATCTGTGATCTCATCAATTTGGGTTTTCCTTCAATGTTAACTAGATAGGGAGCAAGCATTTATTAATCACTTACTATGTGCTAAACACATAGCATTATCTCATTTGAACCTCATAACAACCCTGAGGGGTAGATGCTTTTATTACAGCATATATTATTATCATTCTTTCTTACAGTTGAGAAAACTGAGACAGAGATTGATTATACAAAATCATGTAACTCGTGAATATTTTGGGACTGAAATATAATTCAAGGTCTTCCTGAATCCAGGATCATAGCTCTATCCATTGCCTCTGCCTTCAATGATAGAAGATTGAAATCTGTCCATGTTTACCCACCCTCTTACATTCTTGTCCATGTCTTTCTGTAAGCTCCCCATTTGTACCCCACTCAAAGTTCTAGGAGCTCTCTTTGCTCTCTCCTAATATTCAGGGAGTAACTATCTGCCAGCATATATTTTTTTCTCTGTATGTCTTCTTGATGAAATCCTATATTCTTCAACTTCTTTAACATTTTTCATTGATTATACACTGAAGTCTCATCACATCTACCATATGTCTCGTCTTTGCTTTCTGTGAGAAATTGATTCTTTGGAAATATTGTCATCCATGTCTTACTGCTATATGACAACGTCAGGATATGTGTGTTTTTTTTTTTTAAATGAACCTTTGTTATCGAGGGGAGCTTGGAATCTCTAAATGAACTCTGAGCTTTCCTGAGCAGTCTAGATCATTTTCATCCTTCTGTTCAACTCCTGTACCAACTTGTTGTCCACCTAGATTCTGATTGGCCAGTACTCTAGGTGACTGTCTGTGCAGTGTATATTGGGAACTGGGAAATAGATATTCTTTTTCCACTCGGTCTTTTTCCAACCTGTGGCTGGTTGGATGATCAGGCCAAACTCTTTTGAGTTGCTACAAATCTCTTCTTTAAATAATGACAACAACTGACTTTCCTTTTCTTAGCACCTTTAAGTTGATTTATACATACAATCTCATTTGAGCTTCAAAATAACTAATAGCTTATCAATGACCTTCCAGAAATGTGACTTAGAGGTCATTTCTTGTTCTTTTAAAAATTCCTTAATAATAACAATAACTAACATTCATACAATTCTTACAGTTTTGTAAATTACTTTACCCACATTATTCTGATGTTCACAATAACTATGAGATAGATATTATTTTTATCCCCATCTTACTCATGAAAAAACTGGAGAGAGCTTAATTATCCATTATCCATTTTACAGATGATAAGCATTTGAGACTGGATTTGAATGCAGTTCTTCCTTACTTGAATACTTTCTATCTACTCTATTGCCTAGCTGCCTTTGTAGGAAAAACAATCCCAATAATAATTATGGACTATTGGATGATGTCTCCGGATAAGGATGAGAGGTGATGTGGTAATAATAGATAAATAAATAATAAATAAACAGACAAGGAAACAAACAGATAAGTGAGTGAATAGATAAATGAATGAATAAATGTCAAAGGCAGTAACTCTGAAGAAATATACTTAAGGCTCAGTATGATTGATTTAATCCTACAACAAGGTGTTAACTCACTGGAACTATACTCAGTGGAACTATACTAAGTATATGTAAACTAGAGAATCATTATCTCATCAATTCCTCTGAGTTAACACCTTGGGAATACTTCTCCAGAGTTCTGGCTCTATACAAATAAGTAATAAAAAGAGGTAATGTAGCTCACTGTTGCTAGAGTCTGAGAAGACCAGGGGGAATCCTTGCTTTCCCCCTTCCTCTGTAGTTCCTGAATGGAAAAGTCTTCAACACTACTACACCTCATGTTTTCCTTAAAATGGTACCTTCCATTTCAGTAGAGCTTTAAAGCCTTAGAGGCACTTTTCTATCAACAATCCTGAGAGGTAGGCAGTTTTACGCTCTTTTCATAAATTAGGAAACAGATGCCCAAATGTATTTAGGTTTGGTATGAGCCTTCAAACTTTGCTAAGATCATGCTGCATCTGGGTTAATGTGGTTATAAAATTCTGCATAGCATTTGAGGACCTTAGATACTATATAAATATAGAATATCTGTTTCTGCAGATAAATCTTGTCCAACTTGGTGATCAGAATATTAGTCTATCTTTGTTAAGTACCTTTAAAATGAATCCATAATGAAATGAAACAGATCATTTTAATTTTCCTCTTTGGATTTGTTTGGTAATCTCCAGTGATTAATTTTTATGATTAAAGGAGATGGAGTTTATTCTGCAAAATCATTACTAGTTCCCAGGCTAGGTGAAACCCTCAATTATGCACTATGCCTTTTGGCCCAGTTTAATGGAAAGCCCTCCATAATTTTCTGAAATATCGTTAGGAAGAGATTTACCTTGTACATGAATATATCAGTGACAATAAATGGCAAGCACTTTTACTTTTAAACAATACTGGGTTTCCTTATTTTGCTCAGACTGGAGAGAAGTGGCCATTCATAGGTTCAATTCCAGTACTGATTGTTTTTTTTCTGACATGAGTTAGTTTGCATTTTCTCAGGCAGCCTGGTATCCTTGTGCTCCATGAGATGAACCATGATAGTGGGGCCATTTGATTAGCTTTAGCCTCTTGCAACTCACAAGATTCTCAAGTCTCAAGAAAGCCCCCATTCTCAGCTTCTTCCAATATCAGGGATTATGGGTATGAGCCATCAGACCTGACATTCAATATCTTATTGAAATTTTGACAGGAAAAAAACACTGTCATTTCCAAATAACCCTGTCCCCATAATGAAATCCTGCATGTAACAAAGACAAAGGAGAATAAAACAAATCCTTCCTTCCATTCCTTCCTTCCATTCCTTCCTTCCTTCCTTCCTTCCTTCCTTCCTTCCTTCCTTCCTTCCTTCCTTCCTTCCTTCCTTCCTTCCTTCCTTCTTTCCCTTCCTTCCTTCCTTTCCTTCCTTCCTTCTTTCCCTTCCTTCCTTCCCTTCCTTCCCTTCCTTCCTTTCCTTCCTTCCTTCCTTCCTTCCTTCCTTCCTTCCTTCCTTCCTTCCTTCCTTCCTTCCTTCCTTCCTTTCCTTCCTTCCTTCCTTCCTTCCTTCCTTCCTTTCCTTCCTTCCTTCCTTCCTTCCTTTCCTTCCTTCCTTCCTTCCTTCCTTCCTTCCTTTCCTTCCTTTCCTTCCTTCCTTCCTTCCTTCCTTCCTTCCTTCCTTTCCTTCCTTCCTTCCTTCCTTCCTTCCTTCCTTCCTTCCTTCCTTTCCTCCTTCCTTCCTTTCCTTCCTTCCTTCCTTCCTTCCTTCCTTCCTTCCTTCCTTCCTTCCTTCCTTCCTTCCTTTCCTTCCTTCCTTGTTTCCTTCCTTCCTTCCTTCCTTCCTTCCTTCCTTCCTTCCTTCCTTGTTTCCTTCCTTCCTTCCTTCCTTCCTTTCCTTCCTTCCTTCCTTTCCTTCCTTCCTTGTTTCCTTCCTTCCTTCCTTCCTTTCCTTCCTTCCTTCCTTTCCTTCCTTCCTTCCTTCCTTCCTTCCTTCCTTCCTTCCTTCCTTCCTTCCTTCCTTCCTTCCTTCCTTCCTTCCTTCCTTCCTTCCTTCCTTCCTTCCTTCCTTCCTTCCTTCCTTCCTTCCTATCTCTGTCTGTCTGAGTGTAGCTCTTTGTCTCTGTCTCTCAATCTCTGTTTCTCTGTCTCTGTCTCTTTGTCTCTGTCTTTTTCTCTCTATCTCTGTCTCTGTCTCTGTCCTTCTATCTCTGCCTCTGTCTCTCTGTCTCTGCCTCTCTCTCTCTTTCTCTCTCTATTTCATTAGTATAGGGAACTTCTGTTGAGGGAAGATCTTCTAGCAAAGCAAAACAGGAAGTGTTCTGCAGCTTACAGTATTATAGAATTGATGAGAGAATGAAGGGACACAGTGGGGAGATGGGGGGGAGTAAGAGGTTTAGTGACTTGTCCATGGTTACACAAACAGTATGTGTTAGAGCCAGGCCTTAAGCATGGCTCTTAATTTCCCCCCCACTGTAACACAATGGTCCTTCTGTTCATATTCTTTGACCACTTATTTGCTGGGCAGTGTTTCTGGCATTGTGTTTGCATTCACTAATAGGGCTCCCTACCCCCAACAGAATGGTTCCTTGTCTCTTATCACATGCCCCCAACATGTGAGAAGAATCAAGTGGTTACTCACCATGCTGCAAGAATGGGCCAATGAAAAATTCTGGAATATGAAAATGATCCAAATCATTCTATCTGAATGTGGTTTCGTTGCATTCTGAATCTGGAACACTCTGCTCTATAAACATGGCCATATCTTTGCTCTAGTGTGATTTCAAAACCTGGACAACAAAGAGAAAATATTTGCTCTCATCATGTTGCTGCTTGACCTTCCTGCAAGAAATATTTGTACTTGAGACTGATCCTTCTGACATTGACTTTAGAGAAATATCTGTTTGCTCACTAGCCTATGGGTTTGACACTGTGTGTAAAGAACCTTATGAAAAAAGATAGCAGCTCTTAAAAAAAAAGGGTGGGTTTTACAGCCCAGAGATTCTCAAAGGTCCTGGGCATAATCCTTAGAGCTGACCTCCAAAAAATTAATTTCTCTCTACCTTATTGCTTCCACCAAAAGTAAATTGAAGAAATTCTCCCAAATAAAGCCAAGTAACAATTCATGCTGAACTTTCCACAAATATTGGTATCAGGGGCTTGAGTTCCTGCATGAGCACTTAGTGTATAATATAGGTATTAGGTAGGGGACAGATTCTTATTTCATCCACAGAAAAACTGCATGAGATCTTAAGGACACTTTATGGTAGCAAAGTGGAGCAAAAAAGAAATCAGTGGACCTTGAGTCAGAAACACCTGAGGCCAAATGTGGCTTCAATCACTAACTTTATTACCCAAGACAAGTTACTTAACCACTGTGTCCCAGTTTCTTCATCTGTAAAATGGGGTAATAATAACTCCTATATCTCAGGATTGCTGTGAGGATCAAATGAGATAATCTTTATAAAACACCTTGCAAATCTGAAAATGATATGCTCATCATTATCATCACCATTACCATCATCTCGAGTCCCTGAACAAACAGAAACATAAAGCATTCATCCCAAGAGCTTCTTCAGGAATGAAAATGAGTTTGGGGTTCCTGTCTAAAAAGCCCTTTCTTATCCTACTGAGTAATTCTTTCCCCTAGAATCTTACATGTGCTCCCCAAAACTTATGCACTACCTCTGCCATATAAATGTACATTGAATCTACCATCTCTTTTAATTTGAAATTAGGAACTATCTTGGTCATTCATATATTTTGCTCTTGAAGGAAGATGTTGTACAAGGAATGATCCTCTTCAATTTTTTTTTTTGCCATATTGCAATATGCTTCAAGAAATCATTTCTCCTGAAACAATGAGTGTTGATGTTTTTTGTATTATGAACTCCTTGACCAGTCCAGAGAAGTCCCTTCTCAAAATTAAATTTTTAAATACATGAGGTTAAAAATATGATTTTTGCCCATTCAGGTTTGCAGATCTCCTTACTTCTATCCACATATGCCAGGTTAAGAATCCCTGCTCTAGAAAATCTGAACTCTCATGCTCTAAAACTTTCATTTTGGGGGGATTATAAATAAATCCACTTTCAAAGCTGGTGCTGCCTAAGAAATCTCCCTTCTTGGGCTAGATCCTAGGATCTTGCTTATTGGAAATGTTCAGTTCCCTACTGAACATTTGGAGTTCAATTGCAACTTTGTTGAATTCTCTTAATAGGTTGCATTTGTACCAGTGCTTCTGCTGTAAGTCAACATTACTGTTCTTGGATAGGAGGATATTAGAGAAGGGAGAAATGTCCTCCATTTATCCTTTTGCTACAATCAAAGTGGAGGAGGAAGGAGAAGGGGAATGGGAGGTATAAATGAGGAGAGACAAAGACAAAGAGAAGAGAGGGGAAGACACACAGTTAGAAAGGAGAAATTGAGAGACTTCATTACCAGATAGCCAGGAATAAGAAGAAAGGGAGCCCTAATCTCTGAAACCCAAATAGTACAATACCAGTGGGCATACACATCAGGTTCACCTCCTGCTTATCCATTTAGTAATAACTGAATTTGTGTGGAGGTATGCAAAACATTTTATAGATATGATCTCATGGCATATATATCATGTAGCGTATACATACTCCAATGACTTTGTGAGTTTGACAGTAACACTGGTTTATCCCTATTTTTTGATAATATTGTTGAAAAATTAAGCTCAGACAGAACCAGAAGTTCACTGTACACTTCAACAACAATGCTGTATGAGGATGTATTCTGATGGAAGTGGAAATCTTCAACATAAAGAAGATCCAACTCACTTCCAGTTGATCAATGATGGACAGAGGTAGCTGCACCCAGAGAAGAAACACTGGGAGGGGAATGAAAATTGTTAGCACTGATATCTGTCTGCCCAGGTTGCATGTACCTTCGGATTCTAATGTTTATTGTGCAACAAGAAAGTGATATTCGCACACATGTATTGTACCTAGACTATATTGTAACACATGTAAAATGTATGGGATTGCCTGTCGTCGGGGGGAGGGAATAGAGGGAGGGGGGGTAAATTGGAAAAATGAATACAAGGGATAATATTATAAAAAATATATATATATATATATATATAATAAAAAAAAAAAAAAAAAAAAAAAAAAAAAAAAAAGAAAAATTAAGCTCAGAGAAATTGTTTCCCAAGTTACTCAGAGTTAATGCATGTCAAAAGTATGATTTATAACCAACTCATCTAATTCTTTCTGATTTTAGTCATCTTTCCATTCCATCATGAGATACAACTTCCTTGATAACAGTTCATTTTACTTAGTAGGTTAAATAATATCATATAGACATTTTAAGTCCTAGTAATTTAGCTAAATGCATTTTGTTTAAACAATTTCTGGAAGGATATAATTTCACTCTGAACAAACTTCTACCCACATCTCTATGTACTGGGTAATTCTTTCCCTTAAAGTTTGCTAGCATAGAGTCTGGCAGTTGGTAGGCAATTTTTGATAAATTGAGATTTTTTTGACCCAGGCATTGGCATTTGGAGAAATCCAGTTCCTCACTCTAGCAGAGTGAGGGTAGTTCAACCAGCTTGATCTCTCAACTGCCACTCCCAGGCTCTCTTAGACCTTCTCACTAGACTAGACTACCCCCAATAAAATGAATGGCCTGGAAACCCAAACCACATGGGACATCAGTGGTAAAGATGGCACTTGCTGGTGGCTACCATACTCTGCCCTCTATAATCAACTTTATCCCATGTCCTCCATAATGCCCATAATCTTTTGACCTCTTTCCCACTATTTATTTTTTTCCAGAAACTTTTTTTACTGCTAACAATAGAGGAGGGGATTAACAATTCCTTTTCATTCTTTCTCTTTTCTCAGATTTTTTCCATTTTTACTCAATGCTTTATTTCTTACTCTATTACCTTCTTGCCTACTTCTTTGCTGCCTTACAGAGACTTTATCCCTTTTAGCTCTATTACTCTGAATGGAGACTGCTTCTCTTACATAATTTCTTCTGACTGCTGGAGGCAGGGAAACTGTACACAGTTGAATTCATGGTGCATCTTTGCTGAATTCTCTTCCATACCCTTTCCATACTACTGTTCAAGAAATGCCCTTTAGTTTTTTCTGTGAAGGCATTATTTCATTCCAAATGCCCAGTCAAAAGCCACCAGACTAGCCTGAATAAGAACAGGGCTAGAACATTTGGTGTTATCAGGCAGGACTGGATCAACGACTTTGTGACTGACCTCTCTGTTAGGAGGCAGGTGACAAAAATTATTATGAAGTGTGTTTGGTCACTGTATTGTTCAACTTCCCACACCTTTTTTCATAAAGGAGGCGGAGGGAAGACAGAAAAAATGTGCTTAGCATAAATGCTCAAGATTTAATGCAATATAATTTTGCTTTTCCTTCTCTTCTCTTTTCCTCCTTCAGAGTTCAAGCACATGCTCTTATCTTTTCTTTATATCTTTTTAAAATCTTTACGATCTATTCTCCTTAGTTTTGTTTAGAATGAATTCCCTTCTTTAATCTATCCACCCTTTGATTCTGCCCATATCCTACTTCCTTCTCCTCTTTTCTTCCTGTCTTCCTGTTAAGTGAAATGTATTCAACTTCATTTTTATGAAAGAGGAACCAAGTGACTTGCCCATAGTCATTCAAAAAGTAGACTTGAGTTCAAACTCAAGTCCTTTGACTTTCTAGTATAATATAACTACTTCTGTACTATCTACCTATTGAGTACTGTAGAAGTAACTCATCTCTTTAACATTTTTCACTCCAGATGCAAGAATTCCTAATTATGGCTCTGATACAAATGAGTTATATAATTGCATAAAATGAATAATTTTACTCTTTGGTTTCCCATGGTTATGACTTTAACGTCAAATCAATTTTAAATCTAAATTTGTCTGTTATGTTTAAGAAATTAAAATGACATTTAAGTAACTATGGCCAATAGCTGT